>NC_047518.2:12522433-12779933 GCF_902827115.2 Pseudochaenichthys georgianus
CCAATGGCCAACAGGGGGCGAATCCACTGGTTTTCAAAAGATGTCTGGGTGAATGGAAGTCTATGAGAAAATGACCCTGCTCAGGGAGAAAACAACACTCTATGAAAGTTGTAAAATTGTGGTAATTTAAAATTGCATCGTTCAGCGTAAAGTAAAACTAAGCTACGTCTTCTTGCCCACATTTTGTAACTTCTATTCTCTAAAAACCTAGATGGCGTCGGACAAAATGACAAAAATAAAGAGTACCAAGAGTCGAAAGTTACAAGGCCGTGATTAGGCATATCTTTAGCAAACTCCAATATTTAATGCGGTCACAGATTTAGAAAAGCTCTGCCAGATCAGCATCTCTACAATGTACCGCACACGTGCCAGGAAAGAGAAGTACGCTGGCATCAAGCAGAAACAGTAAATAAAGGCTGCAGACTCAGTGAATGGTCAATTAGCATGTATGGAAATCAAAACCGAAGTTTAATCTAATGTAAGCACTGCATAGTGGCTATTTGTTAGCCTTTCGTGCTAAATGAAACTGCTTCTAATTTTATTTAATAGATCTATTCATTGTTAGGAGCTCGGAGGTTCAATTGGAATGTAAAAACCACGATATGCTGAGCGAAATGTTGACCACAAATGAAAATATCTTTTAACAGTCAAGAACCTTTTCACTCAGAATCATAACAGGCCTAACAAGTTGGCTCTTCTGTAATTCCTTCATATTGATTTGGCAAAACATATTTCCTCCTCTTCTCTCCAGCTGGATTGGCTTCTGTCTCGTCTGCAGGGAGAAACACAAATTGAACACTTTTAGAGATTCCCACTGCTACTTTATTTGATTAATAAAATATCTGATTTCTCATTCTGGACAAGCACATGGTGAGCTGACAAAACGAAAATCGCTTCAATTTGTCTGCGTCTCTACTTTTCAGAGTGGCAGCCAGTTATAACAGAGAGCTTGATGAAAAGGAGAGAGTGGCCCAACCCTTGAATAAATACAACAGACACAATGGTGTTTGGTGGTTTGAATGTGAAAAAGAAACCACAAATGTGTCACTCCAATCAGTCTGTGGTAAGCTCCAAATAATGCCGATTTGTTTGAGATAATCAATTTTGAGATTGTCCAGTTTCTGCATCAGGAAACTACTTTTTTGTCCTCACACATGTTGACAACTACAATAAAAAGGCTCTGTAACTATCCCTCTCCTGAGGCTGGCATTTAGGACATATTTCTACAAGGAAGATGTTCTCTTTATTTGTTGTCTCTTCAAAGTCTCTACGGCAGTGGTCAGCAACCTTTTTAAGCCCACGATCCCTGATCTCGGCCTTGGTGAAAGGCGGGATCTACCTATTGCAGAATTGAGTGAAAAAGACAGCCCAGACCATATTTCCAATTTGAGGCCTTTTATGTAGGCTAATTGCATCTGAATTACATCAAATCATTTGGTGCAACTTCCAATTTGATTAAACCAAGAACACAACATAACTAACATGTCAAAAAGGATAAATATTAACATAATATATCGTTTTAAGTGTCATTCATTCCTTCATTACAATCCTAAATATACATTATGTAGCTTATTTTCCATTTGTTTGAGTGAATGAGTACATTATTTTGTTGACAGCAACAACAACAAAGAAAAAAATAACATCTTGCAGTGAGCAGATGACATAAAGTGCCATTTTAACTGAGGTTTGTCCACTGAAGCTTCATGCAAGTGCAACATTTAACTTCTTTATTTTTGTCTGTATGACTTTGTTGTGAGTTTTGACGAAGCAGCTTCAATGTTAGTTTAGCCTGATCAATCCGATCTTCATTCAGAAAATACGCATTTCAAAAAGTTTTTCGCTTGCCGTCTTGTCTGCAGACTTGTCAAAGCATTAATTCATGGTTTTTACTAAGCGGTATCAGTATGTAGTTATTCCGGCATCATTTTGAAAAGTGTATTACAATTAAATCACGGTAAAATATGTTCATTTTGTTGTAGTTGGTATCTACCAAGTGCAGTGAGTTCCAAAATATGCAGCATCACTTTAAGTCAGTCTATTATTTTCGGTAGCGACAGGGAATGTCTCAAAGATACGTCAATCAAGTGGCACCTGCTAACGGGGTGGTGGATGATAGGCTTACTTCTAAAAACTATATAAAAAAAATATATATATATTTATTTTTTATTTTCTTACTTTTTTTTAACGGTGCGCGATCTACCCGCAGACAGAAACTCTCAACACCAAAATACAAAATCGCCCATTGGCACGATTAAGTTATTTCCTCTATATTGGTATCGCTTGGGTACATTTCAAGTAAAAATATTTTAAAAAGTTGTCTTATTTTAACATTTGTAGAGTGTATGAATCTCCATGATGCATAAGCACAACTGACCCGCTGCTCTTCTACAAGGTGTAGCTAGTTTCTACATTTCAGTTAAAGTATAGTGTTGAAGCAACCATTCCAAAGTATTCTACATGCTTTGATGGTGTATTTTTGTATGCCTGCCTATCAATTGTTGAGATGGTCAATATACAGAATGTATTTGAACAGACTTTCTCCTTGGCGTACAACACTTTTAAATCTTCCAGGACACCCTGATACTGGACATACAGCTTCACAGTTTCTGAAAATAGGTTAATTTGTCGCTAAACTTCACAACTCGACTGACTCTTGTCCTCTGTGATAAGAGAAGGTGTGACGGGAGCTTGAACAGCGTTCCACCTAGACATTTTACTGATGTAGATGAATTGGTCCAGTCTGCTGAAAAGATAATGCACTCACTGCGGTGCGTCTGTAGTTTTGTGTGAGCACCACCATGAGTGCTGTTTGTGTGCATCCCAAGCCATGTGCATCCCAAATGCTGTAAGTGTGTATCCTCCACGCATGTTATCAGATGCCAGCAATTAAGAGCTGCACCGGCCTCCTTCATTTCCTCTAATTATGAGATGGTGTAAGAACAGCAGGGGGGTCACTCTGAGCAGCTGAATGTGTTTAGATGGATGAAAGGTGGTGTGTGTGTGAGTACGTAGGTAGGTTATTTTGCTCCAGGCTGTATTTGGCATATTGTTCATGTGCTTTGAAGCTAACAGCTCAATTAAGTGACTAAAGTGTTAGCTCTTCATGTGCATCATGCTCTCATTGCTGCTACATGTAGATGTCAACTTGAAACAACTGCCAGATTAGAGAACACTGTAACAATTAAACATCCAAAACAGTGATATAATTATAGTTCTCATTCATAACACTCCGTTCGATGTCTCACTATGGGATGCGCCTCATCGCGGAGCAAACAGAAGCATCAATCTCATTACGCCAATCCTGATTGGCTGGTGATCTTGACGTCAACGTCAAGGGAGATCACCCCCTATAAGTAGCCTGCGCCACGACGCATGCGTCATTCAAACACAACCTGATCTCAGCAGAATGCGTGACTCCACCACGACTTCTTAACACCACAATGCATGGTGGAGTCACGAACTTTGTTACATTTGCGTGTCGGCACCATGCAAACAACCCCAATGTAAAGTGAATGAGGCTCTTTTGTCGTGGTGCACACACGCATTTCTACAACGTCCCGCAGTGAGCTTTTATTCTATAAAACGTTTTTTTAAATCTACTTTATAGCTTGTAGTAACTCACGGGAGGCTTCTTTTATTTTGTTTGTATTCATAATAATTAAAAAAATTCGTCAGAATGTAAACATTACATTAGTTACGAATTTGTGTTCTCAAAAAACAGTGCATTGTGTGTAATGCAACTGTGATTTTATTAAATTAGTTAGTTTTTAAGGAAGGCCAGAGCTTCAGCTGTGTCAAATAGATTGTTCCCTTTAGTTAACGTTATTTAAAAGATAATGATCATGTCCCCTGTATTGTATTACGAGCGTCCATTCCCATTGGATAACGGAGAATTGTACACCCGGAAGTAAGAATTCTCCTTACTGTCGATTGATTTTACAGTGATATCTGCACTACTCATCGACTAAAAAACACAAAATTGTCCTTGTTAATTACACAACATTGATTGGTTTGAATTGTGTACAATGCTTTTGTATTTTCCCCCTTCAATTCGGAGAAACAAAGATTTGTTCTGAGTTTTTGGATGGCAGAAGACACTCCACTACCCAGAATCCTCAGCTATCGTTTGGGACTACACCATGTGCTTAGCTTGACAAACCCCGTGATCAGTCCTCAAGCTCTTTGATTGGTTGACCTCCAACTGCATTCCATATGAAAAAGGTTTCGTAAAAGAGAAAATCATACTTTATTCAGCAGTGCTTGCTTTACTCTTTGAAAGTCATCACATGAATGCATTGTAATAAATGGTTTGGCTGCATTACATATTACACATCTGTCATAGTTCTTTATTTATATCCAGCGATCGGGCATCAGAATAGACCGGAAACTATTCTTTTACTGTTCTGTTTTAATTTCACAATAAATTAGTAGTCATATTTTGTTTTGATATTATTGTTTTTTATTAACTACTAGACCGCTGGGTCATGTTAAGACCATCTTTTCTGTGTTGCTGTGGGGTTTTTCCATCGCTTTTGTGTTACAAATATCAAAACAATAACAAAATAATATTCGTCGTAAACTAAACCAGAAACAGCAGTATATCTTATTTTGTTAACACTGTACACTTGACAGCTTTTTAACCCAAACCACCTACTGGTTAAAGCACGTTATTGCACGTTTAGAGTAATTGCAATGCAGGAAGATTGTGTTGCTTTTTAACGACTGTTTAAAATGCCTTTTTCTTAATGTCTTTCATTTTTGTAAAGCACTTTTGAATGTGTTATATTTTATGAAAACATTTAAATATTAAGAGTACATACAAAATAGTGGGAAAGTAGAAGGTCAATGATATAAATATAGAATAGAAAATATCAAGAAGATACTCAAATGATATCTAGAATAAAACAGTTTAGTGCCTGATAGGAGGATGTGCTAACTAATAAGGCTTTATTTAAACATTAAAGAATAATTTAGGTTAAGGTCTTCATTTAAATAGGAAAAAAGCTTTGGGGGTATCTAAATATTAAGCCTGACAAAGTCTAAATTGCATGGTTTGTTTTGGAACTTGACAATCAACTTTCCTGCAATGTTAACTATGTTGAAGCACTTATTTTAACTGATATTATACACATTAATTATAATCTTATGTATGTAGATAGTATAAGAAATGTTCAGAATACGACAGTGTAATGGTGGAAGTATACACACATATTGATAGATGTCTTGTAATGCACTGTTGAGGAACCTGTGACTCAAGTTTTTCATTCATTACATAACTACACTGTTGTGTATATGATATGTCAATAAACCTTAGAAAATCTTGAAATCTTGAAAGGGATGTGCAAAATAGCAATTATATACAGTCTTTAATTAACTATTAGAGAATAACGAGTAATGAATATGCTTTAAACGGATCTGCAGATAAATATTTAGTCTTCTCAAGCACCAACTATCAAATATCTCTCCTGATTGTTGGCACTTGACAATCACCTTCACTGCATTTCACTCAGGTGTATCTAAAGTCTGATTTAAGGGTTGTTTATATTTCACATCATTAATCCAAATCTGTAAAGTAACTAAAATAAATATAGTGGAGTAAAAATACCAGGTTAACCTTAAAGAAAGCCCTCAGGATTATAGAAGACCCCCATCACCCCAGCCACAAACTGTTCTGTCTGCTGCCGTCTGGCAGGCGGTACCGCAGCATCCGGACTAAAACCACCAGACACAGAGACAGCTTCATCCCACAGGCTATACGATTATTAAACACCTGAATTTAGAAACAACATCCATAACATTCATCTGGCTGCTACTTTTTTAATTATTTATCTAATATATCATATTCCAATCACTTGTAGACTCTTATTGCACTATTTCACTATTTTCTCTGTGTAGGCCTATCTGTTTTATTGCGTAGCACTGTTGGAGGAGCCTGTGACCTAAGGGGGGGGGTGGGGTAGGACACGTTCGATTCCTGTTTTGAATAGTGTGCCGTCGATGGGTTTCATTCCATTTCAAAATGCTGTTTGTCGCTCTGTGTAAACTTCGCGCATCCAATCACAGAGGTTGAGGACTGATCACGGGTTTGTCAAGCTAAGCACATGGTGTAGTCCCAAACGATAGCTGAGGATTCTGGGTAGTGTAGTGTCTTCGGCCATCCTAAAACTCCGAAAAAACATTTGTTTCTCCGAATCGAAGGGAAAAATACAAAAGCATTGCACACAATTCGAACCAATCAATGTTGTGTAATTAACAAGGATAATCTGGTGTTTTTTAGTAGATGAGTAGTGCAGATATCACTGTATAATCAATCGACAGTAAGGATAATTCTTACTTCCGGGTGTACAATTCTCCGTTATCCAATGGGAATGGACGCTCGTAATACAATACAGGGGACATGATCATTATCTTTTAAATAACGTTAACTAAAGGGAACAATCTATTTGACACAGCTGAAGCTCTGGCCTTCCTTAAAAACGAACTAATTTAATAAAAATCACAGTTGCATTACACACAATGCACTGTTTTTTGAGAACACAAATTCGTAACTAATGTAATGTGACGCATTTTTTTTAATTATTATGAATACAAATAAAATAAAAGAAGCCTCCCGTCATTTACTACAAGATATAAAGTAGATTTAAAAACATGTTTTATAGAATAAAAGCTCACTGCGGGACGTTGTAGAAATGCGTGTGTGCACCACGACAAAGGAGCCTCATTCACTTTACATTGGGGTTGTTTGCGTGGTGCCGACACGCAAATGTAACAAAGTTCGTGACTCCACCACGCATTGTGGTGTTAAGAAGTCGTGGTGGAGTCACGCATTCTGGTGAGATCAGGTTGTTCAAACACCTCTTCTCGCTTCAGAGCACATCTCTAACGGTAGCCGGGCTAGCTTAACAGTCCACAGACTGAACCAAAAGCTAATTTCGGTCGACGGGCGTTAGCCGGCTACCCTATTCTGCCTCGCAGAAGAGTATAGTACTAACACACCAGTTAGTATTATAATCAACCTCGCCGTTCTTCCTCTGGAATTAAGGTAAGGTTTTGATTCTCAAGCTAGCACACCCGTTGCCAGCTTGTGTTTTTTCCCTCACTGCCGACACCACGGTAGCGAGGACGTTTTTTCTTTTCTCTTCTCACGGAGGAGAAAAGGATTACAGGAATATTACCACACCAGGTAATATCCTTTGAGAAAAAAGACCCACGCTGTCCTTTTTTCCCCGGATTAAAGACAGATCGGTAACACTTTTTTTTTTTGGCTAATGAGATGGACGCCTCTCTCCCTCACACCAGAGGAGTCAGGAATTCGGAGGCTCGGCGCTGTGATTGCGGGTTGAAAGTGTCAGGCACAGACTCACACCAGATCTGTGCCCGCTTCACTATGAAGAGCCTCCGCCGAAGGTTAGCACAACAAGCTAGCCTGTTGGGACAGGACCCCCTCATGTCCACTGGTTTGCCGGCTGGCAATCAAGACACGGGGGCGTCCGCCGCAGAGATGGAGCCCCTCACTGGGTCGGTCTGGGGCTCATCGACAGCGGCAACCGCAGAACCGGAATCCCGTGCCATATCAGGCCGGGACCCGGTGGCGGCAAAGACGCGGGAACGGGGCCCCACGCTATACCAAGCTGGGGCTCCCGGCTGGACCTCACCATGGTTTCACCCGCGGAGGATGTCCTAGAATTGGATTACATGGAGGACGAAGAGGATGCCTCTGAGTTCCTCCTGTCTGATTCGGACGAGCAAGAAGACGATATCTTCGTGTCACCAGCTCAGGCTGCAAAGCCGGGAGCGATGGCTGCTCTCCCGGGCGATAGCACACCAGCTTCGCCCTGTCTAAGCATGGACCTGCAAGCCGTGTGTCGCGCGCTGCGGCCAGACTAGACAAGTTGGCCGAGAAAATCTCCGGTTGACGGGTCTGTAAAGGCACCACCGCCACGCGCAGTGCCGGCTGGAGCCGTAAGCGTGACATCTCAGCTGGCTCTAAGGAGCATACAGCAGGAGATACTCACGACACCCAAGCTGCCTCGAACTCTGCTCGGTTTAAAACACCGAAGACGCAGAGGTCGCAGCCCATCCCGAGTCCCCAGCCCAGGCTGGAGACAAGGGCAAGTTGGCCGAGAAAATCTCCGGTTCCGGCTGCAGCTCAGGCTCAGCCAACCCAGAATTTCGGCCAGCAGTCGAGGAAGAAGAAGCGAGCGGCGTGACAGCCCCTCCTTCTCCCCTCCGTGAATGTGTTCCCGCCGCCTCGAGAGATGCCTAAACGCCATCCTCAAGTCCGCACAAACACATGTCACACGTTGGTTGATTCCTCTGTCATTAAACATTTGCCGCTGACGCATCCAGGCTTCAGGCCGAGGGCGCAGCTCAAAAAAATGAAAAGAAAATCAATAAAACCAATAAGCAGCCCGCCAATTTTCTCCCCTTTTGAGAGCAGCTACGGCATCTCTCAAAAGGCGGATTATTGACGGGTCTGTGAAGGCACCACCGCCACGCGCAGTGCCGGCTGGAGCTGTAAAGGCACCACCGTCACACGCATGCGCAGTGCCGGCTGGAGCCGTAAGCGTGACATCTCAGCTGGCTCTAAGGAGCATACAGCAGGAGATACTCACGACACCCAAGCTGCCTCGAACTCTGCTCGGTTTAAAACACCGAAGACGCAGAGGTCGCAGCCCATCCCGAGTCCCCAGCCCAGGCTGGAGACAAGGGCAAGTTGGCCGAGAAAATCTCCGGTTCCGGCTGCAGCTCAGGCTCAGCCAACCCAGAATTTCGGCCAGCAGTCGAGGAGGAAGAAGCGAGCGGCGTGACAGCCCCTCCTTCTCCCCTCCGTGAATGTGTTCCCGCCGCCTCGAGAGATGCCTCAACGTCATCCTCAAGTCCGCATAAAACACATGTCACATCTTTGTTGTTTAAATAAACCATTTTCCGCTGACGCATCCAGGCTTCGGCCAAGGGCGCAGCTCAAGAAAATGAAAAGAAAAACAATAAACAGTCCGTTAACTATAAATCCCCTTCTGAGAGCAGCTACGGCCTCTCTCAAAAGGCGGATAATAAACGGGTCTGTGAAGGCACCACCGCCACGCGCATGCGCAGTGCCGGCCGGAGCCGTAAACGTGACATCTCAGCTGGCTCTAAGGAGCATACAGCAGGAGATACTCACGACATCTGCCTGGGCTTCTCAAAACAGTTATACTTTATCTGTTTTCACAAACCCAGAGAGAGTCAACCCATATTCTGGAGAGAGAGGTTCTCTCTCTCCTAGAAAGAAGGGTTTTATCTATAATGCCCGGCGAGCAGAGTCAGATTACGGGGAAAAATGTCCTCGTAAAGCACCCACTCAACATGGGCCTCATAATAAAACTAAACCCTAAAGAGTTTTGGTTATTATGTAATGCGTAGTGGCACTACACCCGACTTTTCTAGTGCGGGACGCGCCTACGGGTGCTGTCCTTTCACAGAAGGTGGTCACCACGGACGCAGGTCAGACAGGCTGATAGGGTATTTACGAAGGTCGCCCGGTGAGAGGTCCCTAGAGCAGAGACCTCCAGCGGGCACACGTAAACTACCCGGAGCTTTTAGCGGTGTTCCCCACCCTAAAACGCTTCCTGCCTTCTCTCAGAGGACACCATGTCCTCGTGAGGACAGACAACACGATATCGTGTATGAACCGCCAGGGGAGGTTGCGTTGTCTCCAGTCACACACACTGGCACACAAACTTATCCCTTGGAGCGTCAGACGTCTCCTCTCTCTGAGAGCGACACAAGTACCGGGTGTTATGCACCTCGGGACAGAATTACTGTCAAAGGGTGCACCACTCTATGCAGACTGGACTCCACATCCAAGGATCGGGAGTCCGCTGTGGGTGCGTTACGGCGGAGCCGCGTTAAGTCTGTTCGCAAAAGGAGAAAATTCTCAATGACAGCTGTCCTCTTTAATGCACGATTTAAACGCACTGTTAGGCGGGGACACACTCGTACACGATTGACCTCCGGGTCCTCTGTGCGTGTTCCCACCCCTGGCTCTGTTACCCCCAACTCTGGCCAGAGTGAAGGAGCAACGCCACACACTTACTCTGATGTTTCCGCCCTAGCCCGTAATGTACGGGCTGGCGGAGATATATCAGCTGTTGTGCGGGCAGCCATAGCAGCCCCCACCACGCAGGGACAGATTGTCTCAGGCGGGGGGGGGGCGATCCTTTACCCACGCCCAGAGCGCGGGGCACTATGGGCCTGACCCGTGAGTGGTACAATCTGAATACAGTGGGACTCCCTCAGAAGGTGATGAACACTATTCAGAGTGCGAGAGCTTCCTCCACCAGGTCTCTTTACAACTGTAAGTGGAGGGTGTTTGAGGAGTGGTGCCTTCAAGAAGGGCACATCTCTTTTCAATGTCCTGTCGGGGTGATTTTATCATTTCTACAGGACTTGATCGAAAGACACAGAGCTTTCTCCACGATCAAGGTGTACCTGGCTGCTATTGCTGCATGCCATGTGGGCTTTGAGGGTAAGACGGCTAGCCAACCCTTTGGTTTGCCGTTCTATGAAGGGAACTCGCAGGCTCCTCCCTGTCTCCAGGTCGCTGGTGCCCTTATGGGACCTGGCAGTGGTTTTAAATGGGCTCAAAATGACCCCATTTGAACCCCTGGAAGGAGCTGACATGAAACATCTGTCACTCAAGACAGTGCTGTTACTGGCCCTGGCATCCGCTAAACGGGTCAGTGATATCCATGCACTGTCTGTACATCCCTCATGCACTCAGTTCGCCCCAGGGCAAACGAGAGTATTGTTGAAACCCAACCCTGCCTTTACACCAAGGGTGGTTGGTTCGTGTACCCCAATTGACATTGAGGCATTTCCTCCGCAGCTGGTTTCCTCCGGGGAGCAGCAGCAGGATCTGTTGTGTCCAGTCCGGGCTTTACACACATATGGACAGATCAAAAGAGCTTCGTCTTAATGACCAACTCTTCGTGTCCTGGGCTAAACCTCACAAGGGTAAGCCTGTTACTAAGCAACGACTATCCCACTGGATCGTGGAGGCGATTGTTTGGCCTATACGAGTCAGAATCTGCAAGCACCTTCGGGTCTGCGGGCTCACTCGACTCGGGGCCTGGCTATATCCTGGGCTTTGTTCAAGGGTGTTTCCATCCAAGACATCTGTGCAGCGGCAAGCTGGTCTTCGCCGCTCACTTTTGTCCACTTTTACAGGCTAGACGTCTCCGCTCCAAGCGTGGCCCGAGCAGTGCTGGGCACCTTGTTGAGTCGGGACTCCACCTGTTAAATTCTGGTTGATCGGTGATCTTCGAGATAAGCTCGTCTGGCAATACAGGAGCTACAATATCCCATAGTGAGACATCGAACGGAGTGTTATGAATGAGAACTATAGGTTACTTAAGTAACCCCAGTGTTAAGAGTAACATGAAGTGAGATGTCTCACCAGACGGCCCTCCTTGCTATGGTGAAGCGAGAAGAGGTGCTTATTTTGAATGACGCATGCGTCGTGGCGCAGACTACTTATAGGGGGTGATTTCCCCTGACGTTGACGTCAAGATCACCAGCCAATCAGGATTGGCGTAATGAGATTGATGCTTCTGTTTGCTCCGCGATGAGGCGCATCCCATAGTGAGACATCTCACTTCATGTTACTCTGAGACCTGGGGTTACGTAAGTAACCTATAGTTATCTAGCTAACGGTCTTCACTATATGATAATAAAACATTAGGTTAACGGAGCCTTCCTGAATTAGTTGGGTATCTTTTCAGCCTGAAATGTACAATATACAGGGTATCAATCAGAAAGCGATACTGAAATTTCAGGCAGATTTGTTTTTTAATTAACAGCTACCGCTTTGCTCTTTCCCCATCGCTGATGATTTGATGAAAAAGGCTTTTCTAACTGAGAAAGTATGTCAGACTTGGCACCGATCCACATGATACAACATCACATGAGACTAATGACATTGGGGTTGTTGCTCTTTTACATGTGTTATCTAAATAAGAGCGGTCCAAAATGTTTAATATTCAAAGTTATTGTGTGATTGGAGTCTTTGATCTCTGCATCATATCAATGTGAAACTCAAACTATAAGTGCATTGCAGCTGGAGCATGATTCCCTTGGAGATGAAACAGTAACAACTCAGTACCCTATCATTCTCAATCATACAATTTAGTTATCACTCAAAAGTAATTGTAATGTAAGCAGCTTATTGGATAAACATGTATGTGCATATGGGAGTGTGTCTGTGTGTCTGAATTAACGGAAACAATTCTAACCAAACCCATCCATCAAATCTCTCATGAAATGCATCCAAACCCAAACAGATCACACCCTCCACTTATTTGTTTTTATTTATTCTCTCCATTTCAATCTTGTTCTCGTCTTGTCTTCTTTATTGTTTGTTATTACTTTTGAATTATTACATGCTGTCTCTATAGTCCTGTCTAGTTGTCCAGTCCTGTTCTCCTTCTGTCTTTGCCTTTGCATTTGTTAGTGTGTCAGAACGGTCTACATTTGTATGCACAAATTGGTAATAAAATATCCTAAATGATCAAGAACTGCCCAAAACGTTTTACTAACCCAGTGAAAATAAAGTTAACCAATCTGAAACATATTATTTAGTCTTGCATTTATTTGTGAGAACAACATTTGTATGTTATACCTCCAAATTAAGGCAGAGGTGGGGACTCGAGTCACATGACTTGACTCGAGTCAGACTCGAGTCGCATATTTTTGGACTTGAGACTTGCTAGACTAACATTGATAAAAGACTAGACTTGACTTTGACTTGGTATTCATGACTTGAGACTTGACTTAAGCTTGAGATAGATGACTTGAAAGGACTTGACTTTTTAAAATTAAATATTTGCATTTGTTTTTGTAGTGAGATATTACGTTTAGTTTTTTCAAAATGTGAGGTGATTATAGCGCCATGCGCGCAAACCTGGCAACGCACTAGAAGGCAGGAGTCTCAGTTAACATGGCAGCGGCTAGCGTTACTCCAAAAATAGTGAAGTTTGGATTCAAGGATTATTTTGTCGATGACGCTAAAAAAAAAAGAACAGCGGGGTATGCAGGGTCTGCAGCATAAAGATCAGTGACAGGACCACCACAACATCCAACTTCATTCGTCACTACAAAAAAACCCACAGAGAAAGGTACGTGCATGTGTTGTGTTAGCTAGAAAGCTAACGTTAAGTTTAAGCTACAGTACGTTAGACTTGGTTTCAAATCGATTAAGCAAAGAGAAGACAAAACGGAAAATGAACACGAGAACCGCCAAGGGATTCATTTTGACTAACCCTGATACTGACGGGCTGTCAGGAGAGGGAGAGGGAGAGAGAGGAAAAGAGATGCCTCATTTATTTCCCCTGTGTTGTTATCAGAAGTAAACCTTTGAATAATGTAGTTCATCACTTTTAGTAGTTTGTTTAAATGTTTTAATTATGTTGTTTTTGTTTGTAGAAGTGCATCATTCCTTGATTTATTGAAAAATGAATCTGAACTTTTTGATCTGTTATGATGATAAACTGAAGCCATTTCTAAATTAACCCAATTAAGTGAGTTTTAATTCGTCCAACTTAGTTTATAAGGAAATTATGAAGAGGAACAAATTAAATGATTTGAAAATTATATCTATGTAGGTGCTGACGCTGTTGGCGGTTCTAGTGAAAATTTAAAATTTAAATTAAATATGTGTAATGGCAAATGTCATGATTTTCTTACCTGGAATTCTGCCTTTTTGAACAGACTTTTTGATTGAGTCCTAGCTATATTGTCTGCAGTTCTAGGGTTAATATGAATCTAATATGATTGTCATCGATCTAAATTAGATTTCAAATGATTAACTGTGTATGTAATGAAGATCATAGTATGGGTTAAATCCATTTTCATAACCACTGTCTTTTAACCAGAGGTGGGACCAAGTCATTGTTTTGCAAGTCCGAGTCAAGTCTCAAGTCTTTGCGCTCAAGTCCGAGTCAAGTCTCAAGTCAGGATGGGAGTTCAAGTCAAGTCCAAGTCCTAAACTTTGACAAAACGAGTCATAAACAAGTCATTATGTGCTTTTTACCAAATGTAATGACATCGATCAACAGAATAATACTTAATAATCAAACCGCTCTTTATTAGTCACATTAATAATTTAATAATCAATTTTCTCTCTGCTGGTAAAGTAACGTGTTTTATTCTAATTTAAGAGGGATCAGTAAGGTAAGGCTACCGTGACGGTTTGATTCAGAAGGAGTTTAATGTATAAGATCCCTGATGTTGAGGTAACCAGAATGTGTATTTCCACTGTGTACAACATGTTATAAGGGACCCACAATCTATCTTTATGCAAGGGATAATGTGCTGCGAGGCGGTCTCTATGGGGAAAATAACACCTGCATCTAGATCCCTCTGCAGGTGGTACTTTAAGTATATTTTGATGATAATACTTTTGTACTTTTACTTGTAACATTTTGAATGCAGGACTTTTTATTGTAACCGAGTATTCCTACACTCTGGTACTTTTACTCAAGTACAAGATCTGAACTTCTCCCACCTCTGACAATAAATCCTGAGTAGTTACCAAAAAAAAGGTAACCAAAAAAGGCTATTTTCATTTTACATATCCTGCACTCAGCTTTGCTTGCTCCAATATCACTGAAATGCAAGGCAAGGCAAGGCAAGGCAAGTTTATTTATATAGCACTTTTCGACGCAGGGTAATTCAAAGTGCTTTACAAAAAAGAAATGAAAGACATTAAGCATTAAAAAAGAAAAGCTAATAAAATAAACATTAAGGAAAAATACATGGATAAAAGTTACAGTGCAGTCTAAAATATGAATAGTTCAATTAAACAAGCCAGATGCTGCTTCTTTTTTCGGTTTTTTTCGGTTTTCACTAATTTCTTGACTTTTTCCGACGCGCTTGCATTTAAATCCGTCTCCCTGTCGCTCTGTGTAGCTGGCCTATAGCACTACACCTGCTGTGCCCCCCACCCTTCTTTCACATAATGGTGTGATCCTAGTGTGTCCTCGCATATGATTGGCTGCATGGTGGCCCAGCTAAATAAAGTCCCGCCCCTGCCTGCAAGGATTCTCAGCAAGAGTAGGAGCGGCTGAAGATTCTGCTCTCCCCAACGGGAGTCTGCTCTTCGAGTGGCATCTCGCGATCGTCGTGTTGGAGACCTCTGAATTAAATGATCAAGTCACCTCAAGTCAGAAGGCTCAAGTCCAAGTCAAGTCCCGAGTCATTGGTGTTCAAGTCCAAGTCGCGTCGCAAGTGTTTTGTGATTTTATCAAGTCAAGTCTCAAGTCATCAAATTGGTCACATGACTTGGACTCAAGTCAGACTCGAGTCCACACCTCTGCTTTTAACTGATTTAAATGCGGAAACTGGGCTTATTTATCAGAATTTCGTATGACTTGACTTGACTTGCTTGACCTGAGCAATGACTTGACTTGCTTGACTCTCACCACAGTGACTTGGGACTTGATTGATACTTGTAGGTCAAGACTTGAGACTTACTCATGACTTGCACATGTAGGACTTACTCCCACCACTGAATTAAGGGGTTTAGATTAGCTAGGTAAACTGCCATCTGATTGTTTCTCACTTGCATTCGACTTTGTCACCATATCCCCAGATCTCAGTATTGTAATTGGTGAAATATGTTTGATTAAGATTGCTAAAATGTTCAAACAGACAAGATCCAGGTCGCAATGAAACTGAATGAATTTTCTTTTAAAACAGTTGCCTTCATTACATTACATTATGGTAAGAGGGAGGCTGCTTTAGCAGTGTGCAGTTCCTCAGTGACAGCAATGAGGGCAGTTTCTGTGGAGTGACCTGCCTTGAAACCAGACGGTTGTTCTGATGGAGATAACAGGAGAGTTGTGTAAAGACAGCGCGTTCAAGTGTTTTAGATAGGAACGGGAGGAGAGAGACAGGCCTGTAGTTTATAACATCAGACGGGTCGAGAGTGGGTTTCTTTAGGAGAGCGTTTACTCTTGCCTCCTTGAGACTGTTTGGAAAGTGACCAGAAGTTAGAGAAGTGTTGATGAAATGGGTGAGAAACGGTAGCATATCGGGAGCGATAGTCTGAAGGAGGTTTGAAGGGATAGGGTCCAGAGGACAGGTGGTAGGGCGGGCAGAGGTAATGAGGGTAACCCCCTAAACGCACCAGGAGCGTCTGCGCTGCGTTACGGCCGTGCCGCGGCGTTCGCAAAGATCGCGGCCACTCTAGTCAATGGGTGCTATTCCACCAGACACGCCGCGCCGCGCCGCGGCTCGAAGCGTCCCAGAAGCTCCTCGCCGCAAGGAATTTCTAAAATATAGGATGAATCCTATTTTTGACCTTGTTTTCTGCTTTACTGGTTGAGGGGGTGCACCCAAAACCGGCTCCTTCTCCTCCCCCCCACCACCGTCTTTCAAGTAGGAGAATACATGCCAGCGTTCTCCTCCGGTTTACAGGCACTGTAAATTATATATATATATATACAATAATTATGATGATGAATGCATATTTTTTTACCACTAAAATACAGCAACACATCTTTGATTCATGTCGTTTATAACTGGAATATTACAATTATTATTAACTGTGTCTGTAGTCTACAACACAACAACATAGGAAATAACAACAATAAACACGATTTAAACAGACACAAACATAAACCATTTAACTACGGAGCCTACTACTTGTAGAAGTACAAATGTCCAGGAAATATTCCAAAATCAACAACAACTGCGAGGCTGCACACACGACGCTCCGCTTCCGCAACGTTTTGAAACGCGCCTGGTGTGTTAGGTCGCAGGAGGAGGTCGCAGGAGGAGGTCGCAGCGCGGCGCAGACGCTCCTGGTGCGTTTAGGGGGTAAGAACCTCACTTGGCGAGAGAGGGGAAAAGGAGGTTAGTGTGCGGGTGGAAGGAGGGTCTGGTGACCCAGCAGTGAGTAAAGGTGAGTCAGAAAAAGAAGAGCGAATATCATCAACCTTTTTTTCAAAGTGGTTAACAAAGTCGCTTGACAGAAGTGAGGAGGGGGGAGGGGCTTTGGGAGGGTCCAAGAGGGTGGAGAAGATGGAAAATAGTTTTTTAGGATTGGAATAGGAAGATTGGATCTTATCTTGAAAGAAAGTGCTTTTGCCTGAGAGATCGAAGCAGAGAAAGAGGAGAGGAGAGCCTGATAGGTTAGGAGGTCGTCGCGGTGTTTGGATTTCCACCGTTTCCGCTCTGCTGCCCGAAGGACGGTTCTATTAGCACGCAGTGCGTCATTTAGCCAGGGAGCAGGAGGGGACTGACGAGCCTGATGTGAGAGGACAGAGAGAGTCCAGAGAGGATAAGAGAGTAGAGAGGAGAGTTTCTGCAGCAGAGTTTGGAGGCAGGAGTTGGAACGAGTCAGAGGAAGGGAGGGCTGAGAGCACCGATGAGGCAAAGGTAGAGGGGGAGAGGGAACGGAGGTTACGGCGGACAGGTGCAGGATGAGAAGAGATTAGTTTGTTATGTTTGGAAAGGGGTAGAGAGAATGAAATGAAGAAGTGATCAGATGTGTGGAGCGGGTTTACAGAGAGGTTAGAAGTACCGCAGTTCCTTGAGAATATGAGATCAAGGACATTGCCAGCTTTATGAGTTGGTGGGGATGGAGACAGTGAGAAAGCAAAGGCAGTTAACAGAGATGTTAGTTCGTCTATCTTCCCTGTCTGGAGGTTGAAGTCTCCGAGAAGTACAGCGGGAGGGCCAGTTTCAGGGATGTGTGAGAGGAGATTATCCAATTCCTCCAATAAGTCCCCCAAGGCGCCTGGTGGACAGTAGAGAACAACACTGGTTAATTGTATAGGATGGGTTACTGTGACGGCATGGAATTCAAAGGTGGAAGGAGTGAAGTTAGGTAGCTTGAAGAGGGAAAAGCTCCATTTGGGAGAGAGCAGGAGACCAGTGCCACCTCCTCTGCCAGTGGGTCTGGGTGTATGGGAGAAGGAATATGGTGTGGAGAGAGCTGCTGGGGTGGATGTGTTGAATGGAGTAATCCAGGTCTCAGTGAGAGCAAGGAAATCCAGGGTCTGCAGGGAGGCGTAGCCAGAGATGAAGTCAGCCTTAGGAACAGTTGACTGGCAGTTTCACAGGCCGCCTGAAACTAGATGTTAGATCTCAGTGGAGCATGTGGGATGGACGAGAGCAGGCCGGTTATAGCGATTAGGAGATACACGGGGCCAGTGATAATTGCGAGAAGACACATGAACAGGAATGGAGAAAATACACATGATTATAGCATGAGGGGCTAGAAAACTAAAGAAAAGAAAAGAAAACACCAGCGGTAATTAGCTCAATCAGAGGAGGATTTGCCTCCTCTTTGCCACCCTCGTGACTCCCGCAGGACTCCAATGTCTTTGTCAGTCTTAGAGACTCCCGCAGGACTCCAATGTCTTTGTCAGTCTTCGGCTGTCTGACGCTGAAGCTGACACTCCAGGAAAGAGCTACCTAAAATGGACGCCTGATTGCTGAGTTCTCACAGCTGTGGGGCCACGCCCCTCTAATTAGTTAACTCTCTACAGCTGATGGGCGACAGAAGAGTGTCACTGCCTATATTGTAATGCAGGGTTGAGTGACCCACTGAGACCTGTGTAACAGGTTCACTTGAGCAGATCTGAGATATAAAATCTCTCAAAAGCGCCGTTTTAGTTACAATAACTACAGAACAATTATACAGAGTAGAATAAATGAAACAGAGAAGTCTAATTAAACAAGAATATAACTTACAGTGGTTGCTGCATCAATAGGTAGTGTCGTCACCCGGTCTAGATGCACACTGAGTTCTTCAGATTTTAAATGCGGTATTTGAGTGCTTTTTAGCTGAAAGATGACTAAGTCACGCTGTTGTACTTCACGCAATCAGCAGGTTCAAATGTTAATTGCAGGCTACATGATCAAAAATACATCATACTAATTAGACTAAATACACGCTCCCTTGAGTGTATTCTATTTTCGGTACCACTGTACAATAAGACTACCCCTATAAAGGATTCATAAAGGGTTTATAATTAGGTTATGAATTAGGTTGTAAACACTTTATTAATTGCTAAGAACCATGTATAAGTTCTAACATAGTTTTCATACATCAACACAGGCTCATTATTTGGCAAGATGACTAAGCCTTATATTGGCTACTTAGCGAGAATAAACTCAATGAGAAACAGATACCAAGGATGCTACCTGATGAAAAAGATGAAGTAAGCTAAGTAGCCATAAGGCTTAGCAGTACAGATAAATGTGGGCTCACTATTTGGCAAGCAACCGGTCACAGTTGCCCTGTTTATCTCATGTCTTATAAAAGCTTATTAATGATTTATAAAGTGTTCACAACCTAATTAATAAATGAATTACAAACTATTCGTAAACCTTTTATAAGGGTAGTCTTATTGTAAAGTGGTACCCTATTTTCAGATCAATGATTGTCCAACCTTTACTCATTCTTGACAGTTTTACTAACATGGAATTTGTCGATACATTTTAGAATAGCTGTTTAACTTTGGTTCTGTTTAGTAGCTAGCTTTAGTTTAATACTCTAAGCTGAATGAGCTTTGTTATTCCTGGTATCAAATCATTTCACTGGCAATAAAATGTATTTGTATTTATCATCAAGATAACTTTATTCAGTCGTTTCCAATTAAGTAGCCTCAACAAAATCACCCAAAATCCTTCTCAAGAACATACTTATCATGTAGTAATTTAGACTCATGATTGAACATAAAGCATGTATCTTCTTTGGTTGTCTGTATAGGGGAAACACCATTACATCATAACCAAATTCTTGAATGTTCCCCCTAGAAGACTTGACAAGTATCTGTGTCCAAAGAAACACACTGCTGTGTTTCTTGGCACCAACTAAACTCAATTGAATTCCCTGACTCAACTTTGGCTGCGTTCCCGGAAACATATGCAGCATATATTCAAGACATGACGAAGGAGCTGGGGAACAGGGTGAGTTATAGCGATGTATTAAAGAGGCAGTGCTGGCTGTGGAATAAATTGAGGGGAGGGGAGAAGAAAGTGAAGTGATTGGGAAGAAAAAGGAACACACCAAATGTTAATAGATCCTGAAACTAAACCTATAGAGTAGCTGTGATACTCTCCTATGATCTCTCCAACAGTAGTAAGATCTGAAAAAACCTTGAAGGTATAGAATTGTATATGAACTAACAGGGACATATTATCTGGGTGAGATCTTTCATTTTGGCGTAATATAAGCGTGGCGTTCTGCATGTGTCAGTGAAGCTTGTTCTGTGCACCAAGTCTACAGTAGATATATTTTGCAAAATTGAATGAGTTTACATGTTAAATTTGACAGTTATTGTCCCTGTGGAAACATCAAGGATTAGCATGTGTGAATGCCTCTTGTGAAATGTAGCATAACCACAAGCCCATTGACATCATTTTTACAATTGGTGCCATGCACTTTCTAAATTTGATAATTAAAGCTCAGTAACTAACGAAATACATGCTGCAAAATCCCAAATGGATGACATATGGTTATCTTTGTTCTTAAGTCATTGTTGGCCCTTTATCACACAGCAAGACACATCAACGGACTATATTGATGGTTGAAGATACTTGTGTTGTTTTGTAGGGCCAACTCTAGATTGCCGAATGAAAGCATCTCTGATGAAATAGGGATTCAGTTTTATCCATCATGTGCAAACGAGTGCACTCTGAATTTGACTTTAATAACTACTTTTGACATACACAATTCAGGAGTCTGAAACTATGTGCTGAACAGTAACAGCTGTACTAATGTATGTTACATAAGACAAATATACCTCTATGTGTTTGGAAAATCTCACCTCCTTGTGATTTCATTTAACAGAACCAGCAGCTTAACCTTCTGGAGCCACTCAAAGCCTGCATATTAGCCCACCCATTGATCTTCCTGCAGGCCACAGAGATGGTTTACTTGTATCTTATGGTACAACTAGATCCTCTGGCTCAAACTCTGAACGTAAGATTAGAAGTTTTCATTTAAATCCTGAAGGGGGGATTGTTATGATTTTCACTTGGCCGAGGCTGAGACATGGATTTGATTAGTGATCGTGTTGGATGGAAGGGTTTATAGCCTTCTCTCTGTTTCTTTTTCTCTTTCTCTCTCTAACTTCCTCTCCCTCCCCATGGGTTTCCCTCAGACAACATCAATCAAAAACACCAAAAATGTGATGAAGGCTGGTCCTGAAATTCTATTGACATGAATGGGGGCAGCTAACACTCGATCAAGGAAGCACATCTGCCGACAGTTTAAGGCTAAAGGACAACTTGCCATCTGGCAAAGAGCAGTTCTAATTGTGCAAAGTTCTTGATTTTTCTTCCTTATGAATGATGTTCAACTGCAATAAGCATACTGTAGCTGGCCTTTCATTTCACACACACACACACACACACACACACACACACACACACACACACACACACACACACACACACACACACATACACACACACCTGCAGCGTGTTACGGCTGTGCCGCGGCATCCGCAAAGATCGCGGCCACTCTAGTCAACGGGTGCTATTCCACCAGACGCGCTGCGTTACGGCTCAGAAGCGTCCCAGAAGCGTCTCGCCGCTTGGCTCCGCTCGAAATAGGATTGAAGTCTATTTTTCGACGCGACACAGCCGTAAGGTAATGTCGGGCAGGCAGGAAGCGTAACGTTTAGAGCATATATAGCATATATAGCATATATATATATATATATATATATATACGCACACACAAACTAATTTTGCAGACCCTATCCCTCCGTAGTCTTTCAAGTAGGAGGAGAAATGCCAGCGTTCACCTCTGCTTTACAGGCATTGTGTAAATTATATATATAGAATAATTATGATGATGAATGCATTTTTTTACCACTAAAATACAGCAACACATCTTTGATTCATGTCGTTTATAACTGGGATATTACAATTATTATGAACTTTGTCTGTACAAAGTAGTCTGTCCAGGAAATATGCCGAAATCAACAAAAACTGCGAGCCGGCAGGCAAGACGCTCCGCTTCTGAAATGCTTCTGAAACGCGCCCGGTAGGGTATGACGCCGGAGGAGGCCGGGCCAAAACCGCGGCGCAGCTGTAACGCGCCGCAGCTGTAACGCGCCGCAGAATCTAGGGGTCAGGCTGAGTTCAGGCTGAGAAATCCGCGGAGCTGCAACTGAGAAAAGATTGAGTGTGTGTGTGTGTGAGGAAGTCCGCGGATTGGTACATTGGTACGTTACGTCACTATACCCAATACGTCACTGTACTTACTACACTATAAGAAGAAACAAAATCGAAAAAGAAAAATCTCCAACGAGGCGTTCTGGGGCAGCATAGACAGGTATTTTCTGTGTTAGAGTTTTACTCACTACATGGTGTACTTTGAGGGTTTGTGACTCTGCAGACCGTTTACATGCATAAAAACCTACAAAACACACAAGGGGACGGTTAATAACTGGAAAAGCATGACATGGGACCTTTAACACTGTAAACGTGACAGTTCTTAACCCGCACCCTCTAGTGGTTAAAGCACGTTACTACACGTTTAGAGTAATTGCAATGCAGGTAGATTGTGTTGCTTTTTAATGACTGTTTTTAAATGCCTTTTTCTTAATGTCTTTCATTTTTGTAAAGCACCTTGAATTGCCTTGTGTTGAAAGCTGCTATATAAAAAACTTGTCTTGCCTTGCCTAAGGTCTGCTGCATGTTTTGTTGAATGTGTTATATTTTATGAAAACATTGAAATATTAAGAGTACATACAAAATAGGAGGAAAGTAGAAGGTCAATGATAGAAATATAGAATAGAAAATATCAAGAAGATACTGTAAATTATATCTAGAATAAAACAGTTTAGTGCCGGATGTACAAAGATATTAGGAGGATGTGCAAAACAGACAAACTAATTAGGCTTTATCAAAACATTAAATAATACTTTAGGTTAAAGTATTATTTTAAATACATGTAAGCAAAAAGCTTTGGGGGTATCTACAGATATATATTAAGCCTGACAAAGTACTTAACATTTAATATATTGCATGGTTTGTTTTGGGACTTGACAATCAACTTGTCAATCCTGCAATGTTAACTATGTTGAAGCACTTATTTTAACTGACATTTTACATAATTATACTCTTATAAGATGTAAGTAGATAGAATAAGAAATGTGCAGAATATGACAGTTTAATGGTGGAGGTACAGTGCACACATATCGATAGATGTCTTGTTGAGGAACCCGTGACCCAAGTTTTTCATTCATTGCATAACTACACCGTAGTTGTGTAATGTGTATATGATATGTCAATAAACCTTTGAAAATATTGAAAGGGATGTGCAATATAGCCATTATATACAGTTTTTAATCAACGATTAGAGAATAACGAGTTATGAATATGCTTTATAGGGATCTGCTAGTGCATATACATGTGTAGTCTTCTCAAGCACCAACTATCAAATATCTCGCCTGATTGTTGGCACTTGACAATCACCTTCACTGAATTTTACTCAGGTGTAACTAAAGTCTGATTTAAGGGTTGGTTATATTTCACATCATTAATCCAAATCTGTAAAGTAACTAAAATAAATGTAGTGGAGTACAAATACCAGGTTAACCTTAAAGAAAGCCCTCAGGATTACAAAAGACCCCCATCACCCCAGCCACAAACTGTTCTGTCTGCTGCCGTCTGGCAGGCGGTGCCGCAGCATCAGGACTAAAACCACCAGACTCAGGGACAGTTTCATCCCACAGGCCATACTACTGTTAAACACCTGAACCTTGAGTAGAATTACAAAGTAACAATACATTGCATGTTTTACATGGTGCTGTAACAAAAAAAATTCCCAACTTGGGATCAATAAAGTATATCTTGTGTTATCTTATCTTAAGATGATCGATGGCTACTGCCATTTTTGCAAAATGTACCAATGTGTTTCCATGTGTAGTTCTGGGGGTGGGGGGGTGGACACGTTCGAATCATGTTTTGGATAGTGTGCCATTGTTGGGCTTCATTCCGTTTCAAAGTGCTGTTTGACGCTCGGCGTAACCTTGGCGCACTGCCACTCCAACATCCAATCACAGAGCTTGGGGACTAATCACGGGGTTTGTCAAGCAAAGCGGCTGGTGTAGTCCCAAACGATAGCTGAGGATTATGGGTAGTGTAGTGTCTTCTGCCATCCTAAACTCCAAAAAAACATTTGTTTCTCCTAATCGAAGGTGAAAAACACAAAAGCATTGTACACAATTTAAACCAATCAATGTTGTCTAATTAACAAGGATAATCCGGTGTTTTTGAGTTGATGAGTAGTGCAGATATCACTGTAAAATCAATCGACAGTAAGGAGAATACTTACTTCCGGTTGTAAAATTCTCCGTTATCCAATGGGAATGGACGCTCACATTGCCTTTAACTGCCGCCGACATGGACGGATGTGGTGCTTCCCTGAGCGCCAAATACCGCCACCGATGGGAATACATTGCAATCAGTTGAAAGCTCGCTGCGTCCGTTTATGAAGAATCGGTGCGTCAAAGGACCCTGACCAAGCGTCGCTATTGGACTATCAGGGAGTGAGACTGTGTTGGTTTCCTATGCTACATAAACTTTACAAAGCACAATGCATTTTCACCAGTTCTTTAGGGGGTTGGAAATGGGTATATCAGCCTTGCAACTTGAATTGATACAGTCTAAGTCAGACCTTATAGGTGAAGTTATGAAAATCAAACTGAACTAACTAACTAGATCGCTACTATAAAACTTTGAGGCATAGCAGTGCTTATGTATCGGGCCGAGCTAAATGTTAGCATCACAGTGCTAACATGCTCAGAACAATAGAGGTACGATGATAAGAAGGTAACGTCTACCATGTTCACCATTCCAGTTTAGTTTGTGAGCATGCCAGGATGCTGAGAATGTTTGTTAAGTGATAAGCATTGATGAGTATTAAACAAATGTGGACCTGATGGTGGCACGAGGGGAACAGTCAAGTGTATCATCAGTACAATTCATACTCCGGAAATGTATTGGCAATCCTCTCAATTGTTGTTGAGTGGTGGATGTTGAAATATTTAAGTCTAGACCAAAGTTGATAACTGACTGACCAACTAGTGGAGTGATATTGCCACCCATAGAGCCAAACGGCGATCGTGGCTAAAAACTTGAGGCACTGGAGGTTATTACGAGTGGCGTTTTCTCCTGGAGGCCAAGGGAAGCCAGGCTTCCCCTGTTTTTTTTTTTTTGTAGTTTTAATTTTAATAAATAAATAAAAACACTTTGTTTAGTTTCGGAAATTCTTTGTTGTGTGTTGCTGCCGGCCCGTCTCTCCCCCATTCTCATTGAGTATTTTACAAAGAGTGAAACAGCGCCCCTCTAGATGTTATGGTGAAACAGTAGATTGCACTCACTGTTGCGAGAGGAGGCCAGCCGAAATGGGCTTCCCTTGGTGAAAAAAAATGGAGGGATTGACCAATCAGATGAGGCTCACGTCATGCCCCTGCCAACCTGTGATTAGTCAGGGCCATGCCAAGGGAAGCCAGAGGCGGCTGGCGAATCGGACGTAAAACGTTAAAGGTCTCCTGATTTAGTTTGTGAATTAATGCTTATTAGAGTTTTGGCTGGAGAGTGCGTGCGGACATGTCGATTAGATAACAGGCTAACAGTCCTGCATCTGTATGATACAAATGTGTGTAAAATGATACCGGGTGCTGTAATCACTCATCTGGTTATGTTATTATATTGACCACCACACCCCCGACCCAAAAGAAAGGACGTATTATTGGCTTCCCCTATTTTTTTCCCCACGCCACGCTACTGGTTATTACTGGAGGTAATTATCAGGGTTAACACAGAACACATTTCTCAGTGCAATCTGGTGACTATATTGACGGAGTTTCAGCACAAACAAGAGGCTACTGTGTTTTGTTCGACTCTGGATCAGAGTTTAACAGAAGGACTGTTTATTTGGATTCAGGCAAAGGTGAAGATTCTTGTGCAATATCTGTTTTTCTTAAATGATTGGTCTCGCGGTAAACCTGTTCCCCCAAAAGACCTGATGGGAGAGAGAAAGAGAGAATCTGGGGGGTAAGACCAGGTCAGAAATAAACAAGAGTAGAGGGAACTGGGAAAAGGAATGAAGGAAAAAGAGGCATGAGTGAGGGAGAAAAAGGAAGAGAATGAGGACAAACAGGGACATGGATGATTGTGAAATTGATGGGAGTGAGAATGTGAGAGGGTTAACATCATTTAGATGGAGGGGGGCATTTCGGTTAGGGAGTGTGTGTGTGTGTGTGTGTGTGTGTGTGTGTGTGTGTGTGTGTGTGTGTGTGTGTGTGTGTGTGTGTGTGTGTGTGTGTGTGTGTGTGTGTGTGTGTGTGTGTGTGTGTGTGTGTGTGTGTGTGTGTGTGTGTGTGTGTGTGTGTGTGTGTGTGTGTGTGTGTGTGTGTGTGTGACTCATTGGTAGCAGGCAACAGATGTCAATGCAGGGGGTAAGACTTCCTCCAAATTGAAAAGCCCCCCCAGGAACAGTAGTTACTAACATACCAAAAGGAAAGGAGGTGGGAGTGAGGAGGGGGAGATGGGGGAGGAGAGACAACGAAGTAGAAGAGAGAGCAGGGAAACCAGGAGGTTTAGAGAGAGCAGGAGAGAGCAAGGGTGGAGGTGAAAAAATAGCAAAGGGTGACGGGAAGGGAAGGAAAGGAGACATTAAAACGGGAGATCACAGGAGAGGATGTGGCCTCAAATGTGGGGCAAAAGTCACAATGTTAATCCTAAGGTCCCCACAGGCAGATGTATAAGGGTTGAAATGTTCTCACAGAAAACCATATTGATATTAATTTCGCCAAATATATTTTCGAAGAAGAAGAATGTGTTCCATATGACAGAGAAAATCATTTGTACCCATGACTTAAAAATATATATATATATATGTCCATAGTTTTTAAGCTTTCGGGCAGCTTCCCAGTGGTAGGGACGGATGGAACAAAATAGAAAACACAAACTGTTTAATTTACCTCTATGTTTTCATCTATTTCTAATCAGTGCTAATATTCGGTGAACATTGTTTAAGCACTAATCTATTTGGTCACAGAAGTTGTAGTTTACTTAGTTTATTGCTGCTTTACTTTAACGGTTGGATTCATTTTATGGTTTAAGTTGTCAAAGATGTTAGCAACAAGTTCCAAATTACTCCTGTGACAACTAACTGTTATGGTCAACAAATATTGCTCAGTCATTTTGATAAGTAAGCTTATTTTGGAATGTGATAACAAAATTGGGTAAAACCTTGGTGCTTCTTTAACATTAATTACAAAATGTTATTTTGGCTTCATAACTATGTTTGTTGGTTAACTTAGTTCACATTAACAGCATGCAACCTGTACTGTGGACCATAAAGGAAAATACTAACTTTTGACATTATAGTAACATCCTGGTGTATTTCCCCTGACCATCATACTGTTTGACTAAAAGTTTAAAAGTACAAGTAGAATGAAGAGACACATTTGACATAAAACTCCTTGCTTAAGTTGGTAGTATATTCAGAACTACTGTTTTTCAAACAATTCAATACATCATCACATTTCATGTGTTCACAGTTTCTGGAAAGTTGTTTTGCCAAAGAGTGTTGAGCAGATGGGTCAAGTTGACAGATATTCTGAAAAATGTAACAATCTGTTTGAAATGTGTCAATGTGCCATAAACAAATTCCAATGCTGAACAAATAAACTGACTATGATAACTCCAAGTACTTCCTGTTGGCAAACATCAACCATGAAACCACAGAGTCCCTGAACAGCCTTCTTAGAAGCTTCAGAAAACAAAGCGTTCTCAGAACCCATCAGTCTTTAGACTATTCACATCATTTTCACATCACTTCTCAAAGGGGGGCCATTGACAATCTCAATTTGCAAACAATCTGATCTATGCTTGCTCATAAACATAACAGCCTGTCCTCCTTCAAATTACGACCAAAGAGGTTGATTGTTCAGCAGCTTATTACGACCTATAGTCACGTTTTAAAGTTTAGCACCTCTAGTGGTCGTGTAAGATACAATAATTTGCGGCATATGCTCCCGTTGATTGCAAACGCTCCGGAGGGTCGTATATTCACAATTATAAAACGGACAAGTCAAATCAAGCAATCTGATTGGTTCTTAGCCGTGATATACTGAGCGTATACCACGGGTAGAATTGTAAGTTACTTTTCACAACAAGTCAGTATCCCTCCGCGTCTGAGAAAAACAGTATACCGTTGCTGCCTGCAGTTTGCTTTTCATACTGGAACAAGAAAGCAGCGGAGAAGTAACGGGGCAGAAACCCTCCTTTTTACGCAGCGGTCCAGACATAGACATCAAACGGCAAAACATATTCAGTGTGCAGTTCCTTTGGCATTAAGGCAGGGATATCTAGATACTTTCCAAGGTTTGACATAATGAATTGTGCTACTTTTAAAGCAAGCAACGATGTTTTCAAATCTGTAATCAAAGAGGTCCGTAAAAACACTATCGGCCAATCAGATTGCTTGATTTGACTTGTCAGTTTTATAAATATATTTACATTTCTTCCGTTATGGAACAAACTTACAAAGCATAAAATGGAAACATTTAAGATTAACTTCGACCTCCGGGGGGGTCTTACCAGGGGCGCCGCCAGGGATTTTGGGCCCCATGAAAATATATCACATTGGGCCCCACCACCAGGCCCAGACCACGCCAACCAAGCACAATTGCTGTAACCACACCTCCAGAACCCAACCCACTCATTTATACTTTAAATAACTTTACCTGTACAGGCTTGCATCTATCTTGTAGTCCAATACTAACTGCACAATATTTACTGACACTGAGCGGTGAAAATATAACACTGTGCAGACGGCAACATTCTACTGCAGCAGAATTCACTATTTGATATAACACTAACATTCCTGACAATAGAGCACCGCAGTGACGCGTCCTAAAACCCAGATGTAAACTCTTTCCGGTTCCTTCGTCAAAAACGCAATGCAATTTCTCCATAGGATTTTGGAAAATAGCTCGAAATAAGGTCTGTGGTTGACACACATTTAAGAGAGGGATCACGTTTTGTTCAGCCGGATAATCTCCACATGTCTACCCTACTTTTATAATTTTTGAATCATAAATCTAGTCGCCAAAAGCTAAATGCTAACGTTATGCTATAAACGAACTACAAGCCAGTACAGCAGCAGGGTCGCACGACTTCAACGTCACGCCAACTTAAGATCGTTTCAACTGACTTGCACTGAAACTGCACTTTGAACACTTTAAATATTAACATTTTAAACTGTATACCCCGTTTATCTAGGCCCTTTTTGTTTTGTTTTATGTATACATGTCACACTGTGGGAAACGATATTTCGATATTTCTGGATGTATAACACATTTTTACAATAAAGCTGACTTTGACTTCCGCGTGCTTGCATATTTTAACAAAGCTTTTCATTTTAGCCACACTGAATTTAACTAGAAGTCATGGCTGTCAATGACCAGTCTGATATCGTTTTACAAAGATGACAAGAAGAGTGTAGATAGAGGAGAGAACCACTACAAGTCAGGAAATGTAAAACATTGCAGCCTAGATGAAGGTGTGCTTACCGTTGTTGTCAGGGCTAGCATGAGGGACAAGGTTTATAGAGTGTCGGTGAGTAGTGATAGCATGAGTACCGTTAACCTAGAGTTAATTTATTCACATTAATTCCCATCAACAAATCCATTTTATGTGTCACATGAAATCTTTATTAGGCAAGGCAAGGCAAGTTTATGTATATAGCACTTTTCAACACAAGGCAATTCAAAGTGCTTTACACAAAATGAAAGACATTAAGAAAATGGCATTTAAAATTAGTCATTAAAAAGAAAACCTAATAAAATAAACATGAAAAGAAAAAATACATGGATAAAAGTTACAGTGCAGTCTAAGATATGAATAGTTCAATTAAAAGCAACGGCAAAAAGAAAAGTCTTTAGTCTGGATTTGAAAGTAGTCAGAGTTGCAGCGGACCTGCAGGTTTCTGGGAGTTTGTTCCAGATGTTTGGAGCATAATAACTGAACGCTGCTTCTCCATGTTTAGTTCTGACTCTGGGGACAGAAAGCTGACCAGTCCCTGAAGACCTGAGAGATCTGGATGGTTCATACTTTAGCAGGAGGTCAGAAATGTATTTTGGGCCTAAACCATTCAGTGCTTTATAAACAAGCAGCAGTATTTTGAAATGTATTCTTTGACACACAGGAAGCCAGTGTAAAGACTTCAGAACAGGAGTGATGTGATCCACTTTCTTAGTGTTAGTGAGGACTCGAGCAGCGGCGTTCTGAATCAGCTGCAGCTTTCTAATGGATATTTGAGTGAGACCTGTGAAGACACCATTGCAGTAGTCCAGTCTACTAAAGATAAAAGCATGGACAAGTTTTTCCAAATCCTGCTGTGACATTAGTCTTTTAATCCTAGATATGTTCTTTAGGTGATAGTAGGCTGATTTAGTAATTGTTTTAATGTGACTGTTGAAACTCAGGTCAGAGTCCATGACTACACCTAGATTTCTGGCTCTGTTGTTTTGAACATTGCACACTGAAGCTCAGCGCTCACTTTTATACGTTCTGCCTTGGCTCCAAAAACCATTACCTCAGTTTTATCTTTGTTTAATTGGAGAAAGTTCTGACACATCCAGTCATTGATTTGTTCAATGCACTTACTCAGTGTTTGAATTGGAGCATAGTCTCCTGGTGAAATGGTTACGTAAATGTGTGTGTCATCTGCATAGCTATGGTAACTTATTTTGTTCTTCATTAGGCTGCATTAGCCATCTTTGTCATCCACAATTTCAGCTGCACTGACACCCCCTGTCAGTGGAAGAAGCCAAAGGCAGCTAAACGTACACATTCAGTGGAGGAGCTATTTCCTCCAACCAATAACTCATTCAACCCGCTGACAAGAGAGCCCACCTCCGAAGATCGCGACTGGCTGAGGGAAAGACTCAGGGGCAGGTTCTCAGGAATTTCTGTAGTCCTATTCAGCCACTCGGTAACAACCATCGTTTTTCAGACACGTAAACTCTTCAAAAATCACCAGTGGGGTCACTGCTGATGTATTTAATGTCGTAGAACAAAACGTGATTTATCTCTTAAATTTGTGTCAACCACAGACCTTATTTCGAGCTATTTTCCAAAACCCTATGGAGAAAATGCATTGCTTTTTGACGAAGTTACCGGAAGTGCTTACTTCCGGGTTTTACGACGCGTCACTGCGGTTCTCTATAGATCTCAATAGTAATCTTTTATGGTGTACATGCCTTTTTTAATTCAAAAATCTAAATAAATATAACTTAATAAATATATACATGACCTCTTAAATTAAAATAAAGTGAACATTAACACCAATATTATAATTTATAAAATGCTATAACAAAAAAAATAACATAAGCAGCAGATTTTTTAATTAAATATACATACCAACTACAATATAAGCGGGTATTAAAGTGTAAACGGACAACAAAACGGAAATGGAAATGAAAAGGCCTGATGGTGGTGCTAAATCAGAGCCTATTACCTGTTCTCAGTCTTTTTCTCATCATGCATCTTCTGTGTAGTGATCCAATATCGTTACCATAGCCTTGCCCTTTAACAGTTATTACGAGGACTGGCTCAGCCTTACTCACCAACAGCCCAGCACCTAGCCTTCTTACAGGCAAAGTCACTGATCAAGTCCTTGAAGTCCAGCTTTCTAGCCAACTGGCTTTCAATGGACAGCATGGCAAGACTGCAAAGCCTTATGGGGGGACAGGGCTGCGGAGCCTAAAGATGGATCTGTTGGTCCTGGCACCAGGGGAGGGACAACTGATTTAGTATGAATAGCTGCTAAAAATGTACTGCCATTTATTAAATGTCAGCTAAAAGAGGAGTGAAATGAAAAACCTCTGAATTTTCTGTGAAGATATTAACAGTACTTAATGTCAGCAAAACATTACAATTATTATTTACAATGGATTAAGCTTAGCTAACAGACTAATTTCCACCACTCATAGACCACACCCACCTTTTCTTTTGAAAAACTGAGTGACATACTGTCGCCCTTTAGTCCCTCTCTCTTGTCTTTTTCTCCTTTCTTTTCTTTCTTGAAAGCCTGACTTTGTTAGTCGTTGAGACATTGTACACACGTAAGTACCAAGTACTAGCATCCCTCCTCACATGAGGCGCATTCACACTGCGGTACTTTTCCCACAAAGGTTCATGCAAACTTAGTTCATGCGAACTCTTTAGTTCTTACTGCTTTGGGCTTACTGGCAGGCCGCAAACCACTTCACGGCGTATACTGCCGCCCAAAGTCCCCGGCCGGAAGTCTCCGGAGTTGTGGACTGGCTTCAGTAGAAGCTGCTGGGAGTCCCAGCAGCTTCTACTGAAGCCTTCCGAGTGAATCGCCAGAACGCCGACACCTCCTCATCTCCACCGCTCCCATGTTTTATTTTGTGTTGCCATAAGTTAGTCTCTCTGCGTTTCTGTGCTGGGCTAATGCTAATGCTAATAATGCTAATGCGAGGATAATAAAATGGCGGCTTCACAAAACTTTTTGGGAGTTTTACGGGGCGTGGTTTGCAATCCGCCCAGCCAATCAGAAATAGCTCTTTTCTCACAAAAGAGCCGCTCTCTAGTAAAGTCCCTACTCTCTAGCAGGGACTTTCGAGGGGGTAAAAAGGTTCGCATGAACTAATTTTAGTACCGGCTCTTTTTGGTGTGAACGCGATCATGAACTAAGTTCGCATGAACCTTTGTGGGAAAAGTACCGCAGTGTGAATGCGCCTATGCTCTCACTCTCTGCTGCTAGAAAGTGCGCTACACAGCGTTTGGAGGCAGGACCAAACCATTACATGTAAATAGATGGGGGTGTTCGATGCTTTGGATAATTAACTTTTGGAAGAAAATAAGTTAAATGAATCGTAAGTTTAGTGAGTACATCATCAATATGACGTTATATTAATGTTAATTATTGATGATTGATGAAAGGTTACTTAAAGGTGACATGTCATGCTTTTCCGGTTATTACCCGTCCCCTTGTGTGTTATGAAGGTTTTTATGCATGTAAATGGTGTGCAGAGTCAAAAACCTCAAAGTACACCATGTAGGGAGTAAAACTCTAAAACAGAAAATACCTCCCCAAAACGCCTCGTTGGAGATACGTCACTGTCCATTTGATTCTTCCGGGGACATCATGATGTCATGTCGTCCCCGGAACGAAATGGACCAATCCGTGGAGCCGTTACGTTACGTCTGCGGAACCGTTACGTTAAGCCCCCGCTGATTGGTTCAAATTGACCAATCCACGGACTTCCTCACACACAGAGCAAGCAGCTCTGCTGATCTCTCCTCCCTGGCTGCAGGCTGATAACAGACAGTTGGGATTGCGGCGAAATTCTCTCTGCAGACCCATTCTCACAGCGTTTATCAACCTTTTTCTTACTCAATATCAAGCCACACTTATTGTTTTTACTTCGGCTGTGACTTTGTGTGTGCTCAGGGTGAGTTTCGCTGTGTTTCGCTGTGTATCGCTAAACAAGGAAATCACACCTCCACAGAGCTTAGCGCGATTCACAACGTCCCGACTGGTCCCGACCAATCGGAGCACACTGGGCTCACAGAGAGGGGGGGCAAGAGCTGCAACGAGCCGTTTAGTGGAGAGAGTGAATACACATACTTTACAGAGATGCTGTATGCGAAACCAATGTGAGTTTGGAAAATTGCACAGTATAAATCTATTCTAGTAGACCACAACAATGGAATTATGATCAGTGGAAATGGCCATGACATGTGACCTTTAACATTTTTTTCTTAATGTTCTAAAAATATTTGGGGCCCTGTCAGTCACGGGCCCTTAGAATCGTCCTAACTTTTCACCCCCTTACGGCGCCCCTGGGTCTTATACAGTCTATGGTCTTACCAGAGCCATATAATAGAAGAGTTACGACAACGGAAGTCCAAAAACGGTTATCGTCACGTGGTTCATGTAGACGAGGATCGTTCCCCGGAAGTTGGCGGGCAATGTGAATGCATTGATAACAGGAGATAGAACTACGATTTTTGGTAATTATTAGTGAATAAAGGTTTTGATTTGCAATATTTATACAACAAATCGATATGTGTATGTATTTACATCAATATGTTTTAAAAAATAAAATAGAATTTGCTAATATTAAGTGATAACATTAGGATTAGTGTGAACAACTAGTTTACATGTTAGGCTAACAGTGCCAAAGAGCCTGTTGTTGTTTATTTATAGCTTTGAATTCTTTAAAACCAATATTATCTTCTTAAACCTGTATGGTAGTCAGGAGCATCACTTTCTAATGTTTATTGATATAGTTAGAGGGAGGGGATCTAAAGTAATGCTTTAAAATTCAGATTAGATTAATTTCTACCATTTTCTTAAATTCATGGTAGTTTCAGTAATCCCCTGGTAATTGAGGACACAAGTTATCTAAATGACTAATGTCATCTTTATGGCTTTCAGAAAGGACAGGAGACCGACAGGTGACTATCAAAGGACTAGCAGCAGCAGCATAATATGATGATGATGATGATGATGATGATGATGATGATGATGATGATGATGATGATGATGATGATGATGATGATGATGTTAAATGTGTTGTTTTAGGAACATCCATTGCAAATACATGGAATTCAATAAACATTGAATAGCATATCATGCAGTTTGTCGGTGCCTTTTCCTCCGTGTTGTCCTGGTTTGCTGTGCTGCCTGGGGATGGCTCAAGTCAGCAGGAGCAATTTCACGACCAACAGCAAAAAAATATGTGAGGTAATTATATACAAACACTGCATTTGCACTTTTTCACAAAACCAAAACCACACCATTGGGAAAGCTTAATGTTTTGTTTAATACAAAAAAACAGGGAAAAGCTTGATGGAACCACTATGGAATATGTATGTGGGCAGACAAGATTCAGACACAGTTGTTCTGTGTGTGTGAAGTAACCTCAAGTCACTCCGCAGGCACATTTTGATGCAGACCAGTTTGTCAAGACAAAAAAGGGCAAGACTAGGCTGAGAGCAGAGGCTATACCCACCATCTTCGTGCATCGCCCTGTGGTCAAAAAGAGAAGGGCCCCTGCACCACGATTCACCCCGGGACCTGTATCTACAAAGCCCATAGCTCATGATCACAGCTATAGTGTGAAAGGTGACACAGGTATAATAAGTATGAACTCTTAGTAACAAAAGTAATATTTGTTATTTTTAAGTGGTATAATATTTAAAATGTTCGAAAATGTACAGTGCCATGTCTTCTACTTACATTAGTCTCAAAGATTGAGGGAAGAAGGGATGAGGAGACTGAGAGAAAGGAAAGTGAGGGTGAAGAAAGAGAGGACATGGCTAGTGAGGAGAGACAGGGAGGGCGGACACCACCCACTCAGCCAGCAGCCAGTCAGCATACGAGGGAACCAGCAGCCAGTCAAACAGATCTATTACAACAATTAAAGAGAAAATTAAAGAGCCAAGAAGGAATCACCAAAAAAGCAAAGGCTGCACTAAGAAAAATCAGGAAGGAAAATGCAGCTCTCAAGAAAACAATGAAAATTAGGGACAAGAAATATAAGAAAACGTTTTCAAAAGACCAACTGAAGGCATTAGGCAGACTCACCACAAAGGGGATGAAATGGAGCAATGAGACAATTAAGAAGGCTTTAAAAATTCGCTTTGCGAGCGGACCAACGGGTTACAAAACTCTGCAGGAATTGAAGATTCCCCTTCCAGGAATAAGGACACTGCAAAGAAGGATGCAATGTGTTAAGTTTGAGCCTGGTGTGTTGACAGAGGTCTTTGATTTCCTAAAATTGAAGGCAGATAGATTGGGGAGTGTGTGTTGACCTTGGATGAAATGGCAATCACACCAAGTGTGGAGTTAGACATGATTACAGGCAAACTGTACGGTGATGTGACTTTACCAGGTCACACAGGGGTGGCAACACATGCTTGTGTGTTTATGTTGGCTGGAAACACAACACGGTGGAAGCAAGTAGTGGCATATCATTACACTGGCAATTCTACCAATGGAGCAGAGTACAGGCCAATCATTATTGATATAATACAGAGGGCAGCATCCATAGGGCTACATGTGCTTGATGTCACCACCGACATGGGTAGCCCTAACCGAGCCATGTGGAAATCCTTTGGGGTGGACCAAAATAAAACATCGGTGCCACATCCAGCAAAACCAGACAGGCAGCTCTATTTCATGCCCGATGTCCCACATCTGGTAAACATTTAAAAAGTGCCCTTGTCCGTGGGCAGGTCTTCATAATTCCTGAGGATGTTGTTAACAGAGAGAACCTCCCCTCTAACGAGGTTTCTGTGGTCCCCATTAAGGACTTATTGACCTTTCAGGAAGGGATGGCCTTAAAAATAGCTCCCCATCTTTCAGCTGCAGCCATCGAGCCAAGTCACTTTGATAAGATGAAGGTTGGTCTTGCTCTAAATGTGTTCAGTAAGGCTACAAGTGCTGGGCTGAAATACATGGTGCAGCAAGAAAACCGCCCTCTGTCATACCTGACGACAGCGTGGTTCCTGGAGCAGGTTGATCGTTGGTTTGATCTGATGTCATCTCGCCATCCAATTACAGCCCTGAGCAGGCTCAAGATGGAGGAGTACCAAAAGGCCATCACCTTCCTCCAGAACATCGTCCATCTGTTTCGTGGGATAAAGATAGGTCAAAAGGGAGGTTGGAAGCCTGTTCAAACAGGGGTGATAATGGCAACAACATCAATTTTGGCCATACAAGAGGAGATGCTTACACAAGGACACAGGTTTGTGTTAACGTCAAGGTTCACACAAGACTGCCTTGAAAATACATTCAGCTGTGTGAGGTCTAAAAATTCCTCACCACCATCAGCTCTGGGAGCTACCAGGAAGACCACAGTAGCTTTTTGGCAGACTTCCTGGACACAGGGGAGCCAAAAATCACTCCATCAGTCAGAGTGGAACAGCTGATGGCGGTGAACAGAGCAGCAGCACCTGACCTCACAAAAACTGAGAAATGTATTCTCTTCCATCTTGCAGGCTACATCCATCCATCCATCCATCTTCTCCCGCTTATCCGTGGTCAGGTCGCGGGGGTAGCAGTTCCAGCAGAGAGCCCCAAACTTTATTTTCCCTTGCGACATCAACCAGCTCTGACTGAGGGATCCCAAGGCGCTCCCAGGCCAGCGAAGAGATATAATGCCTCCACCTGGTCCTAGGTCTACCCCTTGGTCTCTTCCCAGCTGGACGTGCCGGCTACATCGTCCACAAAATCATCAAGTTTGCCAGCATCTGTGAAAAATGTAAAATTGCAACAGAGCACCATGATGAGAGTCCTTCTGGTGACAACAGCTTGTTAGTGGACTTGAAAGACTTCAAGGCAGGTGCTCTTTGTCGTCCCTCCCAATAATCCTTTGACTTCATTCACCAAATTGAGGAACTATTTAGGATCAAGACTGGTTCCTCCCTCATGCAGCTCCCCAACGCAGTGGGTGTCTTGGAGAAAGAAGCTCAGGCCCTCTCCAGCAGGCTTCCGTCATGCTGTGGAGTACAACAAAAACTCGTAAAAAGATTCATACGGCTGAGGCTGAGAATTGAGGCCAAACAAATCAGAAATGACAGAAAAAAAATTAAATTAAAAGATGGCCATTTTGGAAGCAAGAGCCAATCCAAAAAGGTGAAAAGGAACAACAGCAGCCAAGCTACCACATCCAGCAACCCCCAAACAGATCCACAGCTGCAATCATATTTGGACTAAACATTGATCTTCCACCTGCCAGCACCCAGCTAACATCACTGCCCCTCCACCCGTAACATCACTGCCCCTCCACCTGCCAACATCACTGCCCTCCACCTGCCAGCACCCAGCCAGAGGAGCGCAAAAACAAAAACAAGCAAGGTGTCCCGTCATGTACCTGGAAGTTTGGGTTGGCAAAGTGGAGTAAGAGAGGGACTTGAAAAACCTTGGTGGCTCTCTACTCATGTTGTTACAGTTGTCTTGGTTACAGCTCTCCATTTTTTTTTTTCCATTTCCACATCTTTAGAAAAATATGAAATAAAAAATTGAAGTGAAATCAACCTCTTCTCTGGAGAACAAACTTTGATTTCTCTGTCTTGTGAGTTTGCAGTCTTGCAGTTTTGCTCCTCCACCTGTAACATCACTGCCCCTCCACCTGCCATACAGTAGGTTACTAACAAGATTACTTATATAATACAGTGATAGAATACATGTTTAGTATGCTTACTTATATAAAACAGTAGTATTAAACTTACCTTGTGTTTTCACTCTCACTTAAGTCCCTCTCCCTTTGCCATCAATCCAAAATCAGCTGAGCTGCAACATTATACACAGGTAATAATCAACATAATCACAAGGACACAATATGGCTCTGCTAAAAACACTATATATATATATATACTTATATTTATCTAATATTTAACTCCCTCCACCCCCGCATACAATCCCGTTTAGAAGCCCCTCTTCTCTAATTCAACAACGTTGGATGAAATGACATTAAGAGAACGGAATTTACAATTAAAAGGCTGTTCAACGTGTGTTGCTAACTTGCTTCAGTATCCTAGCTTAATCTGTTATCTGTAAACGTTCCCTAAATCTACTAATTTAGGGATAATCCACTGACATCCTTTAATACACATGTTAATTTGAATCAGATGTACTGATAATATCCGCAATATAAATCTTTAAACTTCTTCTTACCTTTAAAAGTCCGTCACGAACGGTCTATTATGCTGCAACTCTACAGCTCTGCTAACCTTGGCGCTAACTTCCGGGGAACGATCCGCGATCCGCCATTGCTGTAAAAAAAGTGGTCCATTGGAGTGAACGGAGATGTTGTAACTCTTCTATTATATGGCTCTGGGTCTTACTATGGAGGAGTGGATTGAGGAGTGCCTATCTCCAGAAAAAAAAAGCACCTAAACGACGACATGCAGAGCTACGTGAAGAGCAGGTAGACCAACCGGAAAAGTACCACCATTCAAAAGCTTTCTGATGCGGGTCTTGAAACAAAGCAGATAAATTATGACCGTTAGTGGCCACAGGTGCGAAAGCTCTCTCCAGAGCTACTGGAAGCCGAATCTCGGGGACCGGAGAAAGTGGAGCAATATTCTCACCACGCCAAGCAACAGCCTAGAACAGCCTCAACCTATACAAGTAACCACGTAAGCCATGCTACTGATGCTGGACAGGTTTTCAGTGGGTGCACAATAAACGGCAACATACAAATGAATGTAAATAAATAGCCGAATAATGGATCAACGCTCTCTGTCTAATATGTTCGCTAGCTGTTAGTGTTGTTGCATAGCAACCACCATGTTTCGCGCAGAAGGCAACGGAGGGACTATTTTATTTTGAACATCATTATTTACTAATAAAAACTATTTAAATTAGAATGTGTATTTTTTTTCATATTGCCACACTTGGTAACCATTTTATAAAAGCAATAGCTCACTTCAGGCCGTGATATATGCTCATTATATCACAGCTAAGGGGCGAAGCGGAGGGTCGATATAATGAGCATATACCACGGCCTGTCGTGAGCTATTGCTTAAAGAGCCTGTGACACCATCCCAACAACTGTTGTGCAATGAAATATTGGGCTACTAGTAATCTCGAACCGTCAGTATAAAAAAGAAAAAGCGATACCGTTCCGTTAAATATCAATAATTTCGAACATCGCGGGGAAATTCCTTCGACTCATTTTGAAGTTTTGGGGGAAGCCGGAAGTGACGTCAATGCGGGAACGCTTCGAGAGCCAAACACGGACAAAGTGTGTTGTCATGCATAGAAATGGTGAATTACTGAGATTAGGCACGTTAATAACGTTTTAATGAAGTTGACTACAGTATATTCATATTTATCAGTGCTTTCATGTCAATTCGGTGAACATAAACATAAATGATCGTGGTGAAGATGATGATTACATTAGGATTAAAAATCGGGAGTGAGAGCTGCTGAATTTCCTCCCGTCAGATGTGATATAAAAACAAATCGATTATTTTTGTAGTTGTAAACTCAAGTGGATGAAACTACATTTATTAGTGCTTTCATGTCAATTCGGCGAACATATGATACATTAAATGATCGTGAGATGATGATTACAAATCGTTTGTTTGAGCCGGTCTGCATTTCCTGATGAGAAAACAAACCGATGCTTTTTGTAGTTGTAGTACACCAACAACATGGATTAAACGTGTGGTTTTTGACCACAATGTTGGGGAAATTAATGGATAAAATGCACGGATTATTATTATTATTCCCACTCCGATCGGGACACTAGGTCCACCGTTTCCCCGCAGCGAGGCTCCCCCCGTTGACAGTTTACGTGGGCTGGGTGCAGTGGCGGACTGGCCATCGGGACGAATCCCGATGGGCCGGTACCGAAGTGGGCCGGTCGGATAAGTAACTAGCACATCCCCCATAGGCGGCGCGTGAGGCTCAGGTTTGAGAAGGCTAAATAACTTATTTTACCTGACGCTGCCCGGCTCCGGCGTCTATAGAAAAGAGATCAACTCAGTGTGCGGAGTTTAAATCTCTCAAGTCATATTACAGGATAAAGGAAATACAGTTTAAACTGCCGTATGCAGAGAAGACGCCGACGTGTCGCACTTATCATTCATATTACATCATCAATCAGATCATCGATCATATAATATCATAATATATCGTATATTTCCTTATCTGAGTCAGCTTCTCCAGCCTCATCTGGCCGTGCAACACTCACAGTGTCACAGACTGTATGCAGAAGTATTATTTTAAGCAACACATTATGTTGACGAAACACTCGAGACAAATGTAATTAAAGTCAGATCCACTCGTGTCTTAGACGTGAACGCGCTCTCAGCTGGAGAGAGAAACCCTGGCTTGATTTACCGAGTTGATAACCAGCGTCGTAGGACCGCTTAGCGAGATCTCGTTTGTTAGTTTGTTGTTGTTAGTTTGTTTGTTACTCAAACATATCCAGGGTCTGTTGAACTCGCTTCGTAGTGCAGGGCACAGGTGGCTAGCAGCGCTAATGTCAAATACACAGACATTATACATTATATTTGTATTTTACCAGGATGCAGTGACACAAATATTTACATATTTTCATTTACTATCTACAGCACCCGCCGCCCCTGACATCCCCCACTCCCCCCGTTGACAATTTACTAGCGGTACCGAAGTGGCCGGTCGAGAGTCCCGGGATGATTTGTAGTCCCATTCCACCACTGGCTACATGACCATATGATCGCCCATATTGACGCACCTCATTCCTAAACTTCTAACAGATACAACATAAACCGATCCTTCAGCCTCATATGAGCTCTCAGACACGTTCAACATTAACCTGTCATCGCTGTCTGAGCTTGCTGCTGTGTGCGCCATCGTGCGTTTACATCTGACTGTATATATATAAAGGTTTACATGCAGATGCTGGGATCCTGGACGGTGCAGCTGGAGCGCTGTGCCCGCAATGACGTCACCCATCATTTGGCGGATATCCAAAATCAGTTCAGTAACGGTTTTCAAGGGGACAATATGTACTCAAATTGATGGGTTTGGATGATGGGGGGAAACCGTGTCACAGGCTCTTTAAATAACCCTCTCTGGAAAATCCTAAATTGTGGAATAGTTTGGCCATTAAAAGGCAACATCTATATACACACTAGTGTTAATTTCGTTGACTAAAACTATGACGAAATATGTTCGTCAACGACCTTTTTTTCCATGACGAAAACGAGACGATGACGAGACGATGACGAGACGGCACCGACGGCAGTAAACAATAACTGTAACGAAATCATCATGCAATATCGTTGACGAAAAGTAACGAGACGAAAATGTAGTTTACTAAATAAAAACTATGCCAAAATCTACTCTTTACTTTCGTTGACGAAAAATGAGGAGACGAAATACTATCAAAGATAACGTTACATCTCTGATAGTTAGTTTTTTTCCCAGCAGTTCCATTTCCGGTGCTGCGGCACTGGCAGGGCAGCAGCTGTGTGTGTCTGTGCTGCGCGCGGCGGTACATTTTAATTACACCGGGCAGCGGCACATTGTTAACGTGAAAGACTCGGGTCTAACTCATGGTCTAACTAACCTTATTTAACAGAAAATAAACGGGAAGAATCTCAGCTACAACACTAACTAAATCATTTCCATCTCCAGTAAACACAGTCTACATGGCAAGCATTTGTATAATATACAGTATTGTAAAATAAGCACTATCTTTGAACTTACTGCCAAAAATAATATGAAATTCAACCCTGGTGTCATTCCGTCCGTCACCCATTGATTTTACTTGCTTTGACTGTTCAAATGAGATGTCAACCATCAAAATTGGATAAGGGGTTCTAGAGATATCATCAAACTATAGATCCTACACATCCACTGGACGTGGATTTCAAAAGTACAATATACACTTCTCGCTAGAAATCTAATCAAAAAGCATTTTAATGGCCAAACTATTCTACAATTTAGGTTTTTACAGAGAGGGTTATTTGTGAATATACGAGCGTTTGCAATTTCCGCAAATGGTTGTTTCTTACACAACCACTAGAGGTGCTAGACTTTAAAACGTGACTATACTGTAGGTCGTAATAAGCTGCTGAATAATCGACCTATTTGGTCGTATGAGTTGGAGGACTTGTTGAAACATAACCAACTCACGACCAACTCAAAACAAATATAAATTTTTTCCCCCTCCAATACTGGTTCTTGCATTAGCCAACAGTCATTTTCCAATGGTTGTATGTATATCTGTATGTCCTCAACGGATGGTAATCCACATATTTAATTGAAAGGACATCCTTCATGAACAAAAGACTGATCTCATTCAGCAAATCACTCACTGAACAGCAAGGAGGACCTAATGCACCAGCTTACATTGAATTATGTCTACTTGATCTCTCAACAGTCTTGAAAAATACATGTTCTCCCAAAGCACAAACTACATTGTATTTATCATCACTGGTTTTGGATAACTTTAATACAGTAGTCAGCCACAAAGGTTAGGGTTAATAATCGGAAATCTGTGGTGTTTGATAAAAATAGAATGCGTGAGTTTGTCTAGCAGCTATAGGTAAAATACTTACAAATATATTGAGTTAAAGAACATATAGTATGTTAAGTTGCCAGAGCGACTTGGTGATATACATCACATCCAAAACATGACCTCAACTCTCACAGTTCATTGGCTCAGTACAAGTAGTGGCCTGAGTAAAGATTTGTATTTCCATGACTTTATAAATAATCCATGCACACAGATGGCCAACATAAGGTAAAGCAAATGAAAACAAAAAGGTAAAAAACGGAGCCAACCCTTTCTTCTGTCCAGCAAAACTGTAGAGAACAGATCATTAAGAGGTCAGTCAACACTGGACATAGAGCCTCCACACCTTGCCAAACATTTTTCCACATTAGAATAATCTAAGAGATCCACAATAACAGTTTAATATAGTTGTTTGAATCCTTTGATACATTCATTCCCTATTCTATGTATCGTTGGTCTCTAATGGAATGGACTAAAGGTTATTTGAACAGCAACATTTTTTTTTTTTTTTGCCATCAGTAACAAATTCAGTTTACACCTGTGCTTTTCTTATTGTGACAAAATGTCAAAAGTGTTCCATAAAAAGGGCCTACTTCCCTTCAGCTCCAGAGTGGCTGCAGAAGTCTAACAATTACTGCATTTCTCACCAATGCATTGCAAAAGTGTAGTAAATTATGTGTAATTTGGACAAAAGTACACTATATTGACGGTAAATAAATGTCCCTAACCTTTCTTTATCTTTTCACCCCATCGCCTGATAGCTACTGAGCATATAGACACTGCGGTGGGAGCAACTGAGGAATGAGAGACATGCCGCCATACCACAAGGTCCGTTTAATCCTTTTTAAAACGGCTGCTTAGGAGTGTGCCGATAGCCTGCTGGAAAATCTCAACATGTTGGCCTGCCAACTGCAGCGCCTTGTCCTCGTCAGAGCCACGGTTAGTAGTGTAAAACGAGTGAGATTAATGATGTGATATAATGTGACTTTAACTCCGGGAGTTGTATCATAGGGTCCAGTCTCCAGCACAGGAAAAGTGTTTCCTACTCAGGTTGTGTGTTTTAAAGTGGTCTGGACAGTTGCTGGTTTAAAGGGACGGTTCACTAAATACTACTTTTTTGTCTTACGTGTAGTGCTTTTTATGAATCATTGTTTTGGTGTAAGTTATTGGCCCTAGAGATGCCTGCCTTCTCTTGATTTGTTATGGAACTATTTGGTACTCTGCTGCTACGTTTTTTTTATGTGTGTTTTGGCAGTTTGAACACTAAGAGCCATGTCCATTCCAGAAAAGTAATGACTCAAATACTCAAGATAATACACAAACCTTGTAGGGAGCAGTTTCATATATGTAACAGAAAGAAAATAGTAACTTGAGTAGCCAGGTCATGATTATATTGGAGGGAATGAAGGCTTTGCTTCGGCCAATATATCCAAGGCTCAGTAAGACACCATAACAATCTAGAGTGATAAATAGCTACAGGAGGAACAATATGTATTTTTGATCATGAGGTGAACTGTCCTTTTTAATGCCAGCCAGGAAAGATAATCCAGATATAATTGTTCATTCTTCTTTTAGATGATTTGTCCGTATAGAAGTCAAAGCCCACTATAAATAAAATAAAATGTGTCGATTTGCTGCTTCTTATCTCTTTGCTCTGTCTTGTCCATTATAATTATATCCAACAAACTCAGGGACGAACCAAACCTCTCACCCTTTAGAGGTCCAGCCCTTGAGCGCCAATAATTACCCATAGTGCTAATAGTCTAAGCTTTAGCCTTCCAATTCCAACACTAAAGCAATCCGATATTTAGCTTTAGATTCTCTGCCTTGCCTGATGACCTTTGCTCTAGCCCCAACTACCCCGGACCTTAAATGTGTCAGGTTACATTCCCTGAGTCACACCTCCATGTTTCCTCCCCTGATCCTCCCTTCGGCAGTATTCGTTTCAGCCTGACCCAATTCACTGCTGTGCCCAATCCAAACAAGAACCTAGCCAGTGTAAAACAGGGTGCACTTCATAAAAAGGTGATGTCAGCTAGCAACGGGGACAGAAGGGACTCTGTGCTCCGAGCGTTTGAGCCTGTGTGTCGGTGCATGTATGCCTGGATGTGTGAATGTTGTGTATGTGTCACTCGGGCTCTGTCTCCATCATCAGACAGTTTTCAGTGGGCTACGAACCCCTCTTTGAAGTGATCTCATGGGAGCCATTAGCCAAAGCAACAGCCGTGCTACAAGAAGAATGGCATCATGGAACGGAAAGAGGTGACAGCATTCAGCAAGCACGTTTCTGGGTGACAGAAACAGTTAATGAGTGCTTACAAACTGTCTGGAAACTGCACAGTGCATTTTTTTATACAAAATACCCTATCTTCAAAACTTTCATAAAATAAATGTCGATTCATTCATTTAGCAATTACAATTGATTTGCTAAATTATTTTATTTATTTATATTCTGAATGGTTCTTGAATTACTGAATTGGCTAAATTTAATAAACAGATTCAAATTATCTTTAGTTTGAATTTGGGATTAATTATTGACCATATTAGTTTATCTTTAAAGTTATAATGAATAGTTTTATAATAACAATGCGGAAAATAATGAAATATATGATGTGAAAGGGATCAATTTAGGTGATAAACCCATGGCAATTTATCACCAAGAAGGAAGACATCAATTCACTCCACAGCTGCATATAATCAGCTCATTATTGGTGTTCTCTTTTAACCAATTACATTTCACCACAATCTCCAGCAGCCAATCATCATGCTGAAGTCAAACTTTAAAATAGCTCGCCTCTCTCCTGCAGTCAGCTGTGATTTCAGGTGTTCATGCTGCAGCCCACCTCCACCCCATCCACCTCCTGTCATCATGTCCAGTGCCCAGGAGAGCTAATCCAAAAACCAAACCTCCTCTTCATCCCATCTCCTCATCAAATCCATATCTTCAACATCATCACCAGTGTCCAGACCCCAGGCTTTTTCCTATTATACTCAAGGCTGCATTTCCCCCTTAAAGAGCCTGTGACAGCATCCCAACAACTGTTGTGCAATGAAATATTGGGCTACTAGTAATCTCGAACCGTCAGTTTAATAAAGAAAAAGCGATACCGTTCCGTTAAATATCAATAATTTCGAACATCGTGGGAAATTCCTTCGACTCATTTTGAAGTTTTGGGGGAAGCCGGAAGTGATGTCAATGCGGGAACGCTTCGAGAGCCAAACACGGACAAAGTGTGTTGTCATGCGTAGAAATGGTGAATTACTGAGATTAGGCACGTTAATAACGTTTTAATGAAGTTGACTACAGTATATTCATATTTGTCAGTGCTTTCATGTCAATTCGGCGACATAAACATAAATGATCGTGGTGAAGATGATGATTACATTAGGATTAAAAATCGGGAGTGAGAGCTGCTGAATTTCCTCCCGTCAGATGTGATATAAAAACAAATCGATTATTTTTGTGGTTGTAAACTCAAGTGGATGAAACTACATTTATTAGTGCTTTCATGTCAATTCGGCGAACATATGAACACATTAAATGATCGTGAGGATGATGATTAAAAATCGTTTGTTTGAGCCGGTCTGCATTTCCTGATGAGAAAACAAACCGATGCTTTTTGTAGTTGTAGTACACCAACAACATGGATTAAACGTGTGGTGTTTTTACCACAATGTTGGGGAAATGAATGGATAAAATGCACGGATTATTATTATTATTCCCACTCCGATCGGGACACTAGGTCCACCGTTTCCCCGCAGCGAGGCTCCCCCCGTTGACAGTTTACGTGGGCTGGGTGCAGTGGCGGACTGGCCATCGGGACGAATCCCGATGGGCCGATACCGAAGTGGGCCGGTCGGATAAGTCACTAGCACATCCCCCATAGGCGGCGCGTGAGGCTCAGGTTTGAGAAGGTTAAATAACTTCTTTTACCTGACGCTGCCCGCCTCCGGCGTCTATAGAAAAGAGATCAACTCAGTGTGCGGAATTTAAATCTCTCAAGTCATATTACAGGATAAAGGAAATACAGTTTAAACTGCCGTATGCAGAGAAGACGCCGACGTGTCGCACTTATCATTCATATTACATCATCAATCAGATCATCGATCATATAATATCATATATTTCCTTATCTGAGTCAGCTTCTCCAGCCTCATCTGGCCGTGCAACACTCACAGTGTCACAGACTGTATGCAGAAGTATTATTTAACACATTATGTTGACGAAACACTCGAGACAAATGTAATTAAAGTCAGATCCACTCGTGTCTTAGACGTGAACGCGCTCTCAGCTGGAGAGAGAAACCCTGGCTTGATTTACCGAGTTGATAACCAGCGTCGTAGGACCGCTTAGCGAGATCTCGTTTATTAGTTTGTTGTTGTTAGTTTGTTTGTTACTCAAACATATCCAGGGTCTGTTTAACTGGCTTCGTAGTACAGGGCACAGGTGGCTAGCAGCGCTAATGTCAAAGACACAGACATTATACATTATATTTGTATTTTACCAGGATGCAGTGACACAAATATTTACATTTACTATCTACAGCACCCGCCGCCCCTGACATCTCCCACTCCCCCCGTTGACAATTTACTAGCGGTACCGAAGTGGGCCGGTCGAGAGTCCCGGGATGATTTGTAGTCCCATTCCACCACTGGCTACATGACCATATGATCGCCCATATTGACGCACCTCATTCCTAAACTTCTAACAGATACAACATAAACCGATCCTTCAGCCTCATATGAGCTCTCAGACACGTTCAACATTAACCTGTCATCGCTGTCTGAGCTTGCTGCTGTGTGCGCCGTCGTGCGTTTACATCTGACTGTATATATATATAAAGGTTTACATGCAGATGCTGGGATCCTGGACGGTGCAGCTGGAGCGCTGTGCCCGCAATGACGTCACACATCATTTGGCGGGACTTGAAGAATCCGCGAGAAGATCCAGAAAATTGTCAACATTGAAGGCAGATTAATGGTTATCAAAGTACAAATATCCAAAATCAGTTCAGTAACGGTTTTCAAGGGGACAATATGTACTCAAATTGATGGGTTTGGATGATGGGGGAAAACCGTGTCACAGGCTCTTTAAGATATACAACGCCTTTCTGGTTGATGTCACTCGACATAGTGGAACAAAACGAGCCATACATTTTTTATTCTGAAGCTTTCTACGTCACCACCCCAGCTGTGCCCATGCAGTGGTCCATTTCAAATCATCTTGGGAGGAGCATTTCTTTCATGCAGTGTATTGGTCTGAACACAACATTCACCATGTGTGGTCCTGTAATAGTTGGACATTTTGAGAATATGCTTATTCACCTTCTTTTCCATTTTTAATTAATGTTTCATTTACTGGTTGATGTGAATTTGATCAAACATGAAATGAGTCAGCGGAAAAATTGAGATGAGTCAATAGCAAAAAATGAATCAGCATTTGAAGCTTATTTTGATTTACTAGAAGCAGGTTTGTATTGAGTCACAATTAAACAGTAAATCAGTATGTGTGACGGCTGTCGCCTTGCCTTCTACATTAACTGGCCTGTGAGCATTCTGTGTGTGTGTGTGTGTGTGTGTGTGTGTGTGTGTGTGTGTGTGTGTGTGTGTGTGTGTGTGTGTGTGTGTGTGTGTGTGTGTGTGTGTGTGTATATATGACTGCCTTTATGGTTACCGCGTCGGTGTGACGTTGTTTAGTTCCTCCCACCAGAAGAGGTCTGGACGACGCTTGATGACGCAGGATGACGCTACTTAAGCTGAGACGCTGCTGTCATTCGAGGCGCTGGATTTGTGCCAGGACGCCTCGCTACTCTACTCTCTCAAATGTTTGTGTATGTTCTGTGACTTGTGACGGCGTTGAATTTGTGCTAGACGCCTCACTAGTGCCCACATTGTTCTGTGACTGTGATACTCTGTGGACTTCGTTTTGTGTACTTATATTATAAATAGATAGCTTCTTGTTTAAAGAGCCTGTACTTTTGTTTATATCATTTTTATTTGAGTTTATTATTAAAATCAACCTCTTACCAAGAATATCTGGTTTCGTGTTGCTTATCTTTTACCCTAAACGAGCTGGTGACGTAACAATGTTACTCAATGAATCACCTAAAACACATCATCATGAATATGTTTCCTTCTCTGTCTTTTTCTTTTCTGTCCCTCTTTTTTCCTTCTTCCAGTCCTTCTTTTCTTTGTTGTGCTCCTTCAACACACTTTAACACAGATTGATATTGAGACACATGCATGCATTCTTTTTCTTCTCTTTCTCTTTCTCTCTCTCTCTCTCACTCACTCACTCACTCACTCACTCACTCACTCACTCACACACACACACACACACACACACACACACACACACACACACACACACAGTTACAGTTACAGATTCATTTGGACGTACCACACCCTGGCGGAGTCACGCCTTGATGTATTATGAGGTTACACCCTTGTTTGGTCTGGCTCGTGTTCCAATTGGACACTATGGGCAGAACCCATTTTCCCATTGGGCGATATCGATCAGGGCGATTTACATACAATGGAGAGTACTGACAGACAAATTATCAAGCGTGCCAAGTCGCTGAGAGACTAATTAACCCATATTCGTTTTTTCCCTGTTTATGAGTCTTGTAGTTGGCTCAGTGTTGCCACTGCGTTCCAAAGCATTTTCTTCTCATCTTTGCTTAAATACATCTTCATTTGAACCATGATTAGGGTGTTAAGTGCTCGACACATGTTGTTTCTGCCCTAATCTCTGAAAGCTGCAGTACATATTCTTTAAGAAAAGCTGTTTTTGTCTTTCGGCTTGCTATTCCCAGTTTAAGGGGGCATGTTTGAATGTTATTGCATCAGAAAAAGGGTTGTAATGATATGAGGAAAAGGGGGAAATTGGCAAGAATTAAGAAAGGGAACAAATATATGTAAATGGGTTCAAAATGTTTCTCCTTAAGCAACAATTTATGTTCTAGAAAGACAATGAAGAAGAAACAATGCACCTTTAGAAGAAAACTGTTGTGTGTGCTTGAAGCATGCATGTGTTTATTTCAAACATTTGCTAAGCCAGAAAGGGTTGGAGCAGCTTTCCTCTTTCTTAGAAATTCGTCATTTGGCTCTCTCTGATCACAGCTGTTGTGCTTTGCATGTGCACAAGTGCATGTGCAGCTGTATGTGCACCGTAAATTACTGGCTACTAGTTGCATGGATTTCACAGCAATTTACTGTAAATATTTCACAGTAATTTACTGTAGATATTTTACAGTAAATTTGAATAAAAGTACAACTAAATACTGTGACTTTACAGTTGCCATGCCCATGGAATTACTGTGATATAGCAGTACAGAGCTGTGGTATTATGGTACCATGCTCTACATAAATTACAGTAATTACCTCTATTTTCACGCTATTACTGTAGAAGTAATGCAACACAGTAGCCAGTAATTTACTGTAAATATAAAAATGTAAATAATACGATAATATAAATATGACTAGTTAACTGGGATTTTACCATAACTACACAATTCAATCAGCTCAATCAACAAAGAAAAACAAAGAAAATGCCCATTTTAACTTTGTATTACTCCATTGAAGTGCAAAGTACATTTCACAGTGTCTTGGACATGTTACGGCCCCAACCTCTACTCCGCGGTAGTGGCTCGTGCTGAGACCCGCAACATGAAAGAATACACGCAATAACCGGTACTTGGTAACGAGCATTTATTGATAATCAGCCGTTTGCTCACACAAGCGAAACGGGAAACAAAAAGAGGTCTGGAGGACTGGCCAAAAGGAACAAACAGAAGGAGGGAACCCGAGCCAGCCACACCACGGGCCATAGGACCCAGAGCTCCCCCCAACCAGAAATCAAATATAAACCCTATGGGAAACAAAATAAAGCCGCGAAAACTGGACTACCAGGTCCTCCAGGCTAAACATATACACATCTGCAAAAGTATGGCCTACAGCTCAAAATGGCAAAGAGGCATTCTAAGGAGAGTGTCTCCCGGCGTTAGGATAGGCGAGACATCCTTCTCCTCCAGCTTCTCTTTATATACACACGGCTGAGTGGAATTTGGAACACCTGGGCAGAGGCGGAGCCAGGGGCAGAAAAGAAAACAAGGAGGGGAGCACTTAACACATGTCTACACAGACATCCACTCAAAGTCAACCATTTTTCTGAAGAATGTGCTGACATGGGGGTTTAAATTGCCATGCCTCTTTTTGGCTTTCGAGCCCGTCTCAGGATTAATGCCCAGGAAGCCCCTGAAAACAATAAGCCAAGACAACAATTTCACATAGATTTATATGGTGCATAGTTTATTTTAAGGCACATGCAGCGGTGCCCCTTTCAATTTAGTAAAACCTGCACCAAAGAGAGAGATTAGTATTTAACGCCAAGCAAGAGCGATAAAAGCAAGAAAATCACTTAATTTGTTGTGTTATCACAGAGGATGGTCTGAATACAGTATTGTACTGTGAAATAATACAGTAACATGTTGTGAAATCCTGGTAATCATTGATCCTGTACATTCAGTAATTAACTGCGCCTGCATTGATTTCACTGTGAAATTCAAAATTACAGTATTATATTGTGAACATCACAGGTAAAGACTGTAAAGTGGTAAAACAGTAATTTATTGTAAAATATTACAGCTACATATTGTGAAATCATGGTAATATTTTACAGTGTGTGTGTGTTGTTGTGCCTAAACAGATATACTTGAATGCATATTGAAACCTGCAAAGTGTTTAGACATCACGAGGTTTACTTGTGTATATTTTCAACAACATCTGCACACTGCTGTCCACACTTATGTATACTTTACCACGCCAAACGAGTGCATCTTTATCTCAGCGCAGCCACTAATGTGTGCACCAATTTCCCTCCAGAGTGTTTTCTAGAAGGCTAGCTAGCTGATATGATGAGTGTGGTGGTGTGGCTGTTTGAGCTGAGAGCAAGTAACTTTCTCTAGAAGCCTAATTAGACACAGCGATGATGTCATAAGGGAACCATGGGTCGCTGTTGTCAAGACGACAGGGTAAACCCAGAGCCGTTCTGGCACAGTTTAGTTAAGAAACTGCAGTTTGCAGAAAATACTTTTGTTAGAAATCCCTGCCTTATGGCGCCCAGAGTATTTGGGGTAACCTGCTCTTTCAGTTGAATGTAAGTGTAATTTGTTTCCATAAATATAAATAAATGGAACCAAAAACCTAATGTTTTCAGAAATGATCGTAAAGGAAACGAGTGCAATTTTGAGTGAATTTTAATGAGTTAAATATAGTCCATCTGCAGCAACATATCCATGGAATATGCTAACAAAACTGTCAAAGTACACACTGTCTGTGTAGCTCTTCTATACTTACCTGCTCACTCTAACACTCCCTTGCATGCTTACATTGTGGTTGGTCAATTACACACACATGCTTGGCTGCAGGATGTTTGTGTGTGTTAGTGTAATTGCCTCAAAACAATATGGTCTTTCTCCGTGGCAAAGGAACTATAGAGGATGCAGGGCCAGATGTTGCCAGTGTAGTTGTCTACCAGTTTGGATTTTAACACACACACACACACACACACACACACACACACACACACACACACACACACACACACACACACACACACACACACACACACACACACACACACACACACACACACACACACACACACACACACACACACACGCACAGAGTTTTCTTGCAATGTGTTCCCCATTTGATAAAGCCAAGTGACACACCACAGACCCACTATCTCCATTTAAAGGCACACACAAGACGCACAGATGAATAAGCTCTCTGTCCAGATTTCTTGGAAGTGTGTGCACACACATTCATGAAAACAAAGACAATTCCCATCCAGCACTTCTGTGCCTGCATTGTATTGAACATGCTGTCATCACAGAATTGACGATCCAACCATCCTTTTTTTCTATATGAGTGAAGGTCCCTTCAAATAAAAAACAGCCTTTTACATCAACGGTGACACATTGGCTTGATACACAAAATATGTGTGGCAGAGTCAGATCCTTTCCCACTACTGTCTTATGGAAACATAACATAACAAAACCTCAAATAAAAAAAAACATGTTACCCGTAAAGAAGAAAGGGGCTAAAGTGATTAATGATTCATTCAGTGAGTAACAATGGGAGTAGATGGGGTTCTGGGAAAAGAGAAAGAAAGGAGACAGTGGGGTTTATCACCCAAATACAGACCTGGCTAAGCAACTGGAAACAACCTGGTAGTGATTTTTACAAGACAAAAGGTAGTCTGTCTTTCCCTTACACAATTCAAGCTCTAGTGTTGAACAATGTGCAATGCTGCATGTACATGATGATGATGATATAATGACGTGGCTGGCAAGAAGAGGAGAGTTGGCAGCATGTTATGGAGAGGGAAATGGAGAGGCATGGATAAACTGATATGAGAGCTCCCGGGAAGTGGGATGGTTATGATGGCTGGATGAAGATACAATGTGAGATTGCAAGACAGTCCAGCAAGATCAAAAAGAGGAGGGAAATGCAACAAAACTACAAAAGAAGAGAATATGTAAAAGTGCAAAAGGGAGAAAGAGATATAGCATGATTGTTGTTATAAATAAAACAGAGAAAATGATGCTGTGGAGAAATGTGTTGGCAGAAATAATAACATTTTTGAGCTGCCAAGCTTCAATAGTTGATGGCAGAGAAAACTATCAACGTGCAATCATCCTGCGCATATGATGTGATTTGTGGACAGAGCATGTGAGGTAAGGAATCTTGAGTGAGTGAATAAAGGGTTCATTCAAAACCCATTAGCAACATCTACACTAATTAAACAAAAAAAAACAGATGCTCTCGTAAACCAGCAATACACCACTGTTGTGAAACTCGTTTTTATGATGTTGACACCTTGTCAGAGGGCTGTCAGTTCCACTTCAGTTTGCATTAGTTTACATTGCATTAGTTTGCATCACATTGCACTATTATATTTAAATACTGACATTCCAACATGTAGTCTTATTTTTGCCACTAAATTAGACAGGTTTTGTATCCCCTTTATTGATTAAACCTTACGTCATGTTCATGTTCTCTGATTTGTTGTTTGTTTGTCTTATGTATGCTTTTTTATCTATTCTTATGTATGCCTTTTTATCTATTCTCATGTGTGCCTTTTATCTATTATTCTAATATTATATTTTATTATAATGTTATGTCTGCTGTGAAGCACTTCGGTGAAACCCTCTGTTTTTAATATGTGCTATACAAATAAAGTGGATAGGATTGGATTGAGGTGTATTTTTTCAAATCAATGTTGGCAGCATTACACTACGCATGTGCATGTTGGCTCATTGAAAAAGCTTAATGGGATAGTTAATTTATTCATTTCGGCTGTGCTATTACTACAGTGCTATACAAATAATTCTGCTGTGAAAAATACATATCTATTTCACAAACGCCATTAACAATGGACTTGATTTTGGACTTTGGAACAGTAGCGCATTTTTAAATAGAAAGGTGTTGAAATGGGCCCTAATTGTCAGGTTCATATTTGTATTTTGTGCCTCCACTGTGACATACTTTAATGTTCAAAAAGGCCTTATTAGCACCTCTTCGCATCCGTTTCCACCCTCTGTCTGAGACTAGAGCCCAGTCTGCTCTGATTGGTCACAACACAATGTGTTGGAGCGATAGCCAATAGAGTGCCACAGTGACGCGTCCTAAAACCCGGAAGTAAGTTAGCATTTGACCACTTCCGGTTCCTTCGACAAAAACCAATACAATTTCTCCATAGGATTTTGGAAAATAGCTCGAAATAAGGTCTATGGTTGACACAAATTGAAGAGACAGATCACATTTTGTTCAGCCGGATAATATCCACATGTCTACCCTACGTTTATAATTTTCTAATCACAAATCTAATCGATAGATTTATGATCGATAGTAATCAGTCTCTTCAATTTGTGTCAACCACAGACCTTATTTCGAGCTATTTTCCAAAATCCTATGGAGAAATTGCATTGGTTTTTGTCGAAGGAACCGGAAGGAGTGTACTTCCGGGTTTTAGGACTGTGGCACTCTATAGCAGCGCAAGTGTAACGTAATGATTTATCTATGTTACAGATTATAAACAAAGGTCTACAATCAAAGTGTTTCAGGCATTCATGCTTGTATATTATTATTATTATTATTATTATTATATGACATATTGTTTTATATTACTTTTTTCCGTTGTGGGTTTCATCACAGTTATTTTTGTTAAGTGAAAAGCACACCTGTACAACAATATAAGTGCAGTCGGTGCTAGTTTTATTGATTTGTATCTTTGTATATGTTATTTTATTCAGCACTCCTTGAAATACTTGTGGTAGCCATCAATTATATTAGGAAAGAAAACATTTACTGGAGCACTGTGTAACCACAGCAACTGTTCAAGCTCTGAAGCCAAAATGAGTAAGTGTGTCCTGGGACCCCTGGGTGATTAACACTAGATGAAACCCCCTCTCATGTATGGCCACAACACACCCACAGTGTGCAAACCTATCATTATTCTCACTGCATCTGACATGCATGAGCCATGGGTTTGCTTACATCCACATACATGCTCACTTCCTGGCATCAGTAATGTGTCTGTTTTCAGAAATAAAGGAAAAAGCTGCTAAGTTTCACTGATGACCTCAAAGATTTTTGACATGGGACAATGCATCATTACAGCACATGTAGTACTTTCCTTTTTTTTAAATCCCATATGCTATGAATTTAAAGCACCACATTGGGATAGTGGACTATGGCGTACGAGGACAATGACAGCTAATTGGTTCCTCAATACATGGCATGTGTATGTCACAAATTAGCAGCGTGAGGTTCCACATTACGTTGTTGTGACAGAGAAATTAAGCAGGTTAAGGATGAAATGGCCTGGAGAAAACTCTGTGGTGGTCAGGTCTTCCTACGTAAAATAAATACAGACCTAGCAGTTTATTTTCACAGTGGCTAAATAGGGGGGACTGTGAGAGAGAGAGAGGAAGGAAAAGAGAAAGAGAGGGAGAGAACAAGAAAGTGGTTTATTTTCACTGTGGCAAAATGTGTTTGTTTTAAGCTAAGTTGGAGCTATCCCCTGTGTGAGTCAGGCAGAATGTCAGAGAGAAAATTAAGAGAGAGGAAGGTGACAGCACGGCAGGAAGGTGTAACACAAGAAGGTACATTTAAAACTTAAGAAAAGGTTTGGGGATGAAGAGTAAAACAAAAAGTTTGTGAGGCTCATATGTTCACACTTAGTGTTGGGAAATCAGAAGACGAAACAGGAGATCCCAAGTGCTGTGCACCAGCCAACTCTGTCTCTCTTATCCCTCTTTTAGTCTCGGTCTCATTTGAACAGGATACACACCATTTCCCTAGTGTGAATGAGCTGTATCAAAGGAAACTCTGTTGTTGACGCATTCACAGCAAAATGACGTCACAGGCCTTATTAATTCAAAACATTAAGAAACCATTTATATCAAAGAAGCAAGATACTTGCATCATAGAGCACATTTTCACTTGAAATATACTGTAATGTGTATGCAGATCACACTTCATGCAAGGTAGAAATGTAAACAGAATGCAATTTGATTATCCAGGGTGCATCTGAAGGTGGTTTGTTGGGCAATTGGACCAATATATCGTCCATTGGCTATTGACTTTAGCTGGTTGTTTTTTTAATGTTTTTGTCATTTAACATTCTAATTTAATGTTCTCCCTCCAAAAAAAAAGTTGGACGTTTTTGACGTCTGTTTTTTGTTTTCTTTCTCGGGACGTCTGGGATCCGTCCCTTGAGGGGGGGGGTCACGATCTGTCTGTGTTTTGTTTTGTCTTGTTCTGTCTTTGGTTTCCTGTTTTATTTTGAAAAGTGTTCACCCCCTGGCTGCAGTCGGATAGTTTAAAAATCAGCTCCTAAGTTCTAACCCTATCGTCTATTCCTTGACCTCTGAGTGAAACGTCACGGGGTTAAGGATAGGAGAATTCAAAAGGACTTAGGAGAAGAGACTGCGGTACTTTAGAGAATCCGAATGCACTTTCACTATCCGACGTGTTTATGATGCGCCAGCGGACGTCATTGTGTGCGTCTGCTGCTGTGGGGAAACTATGGAAACCACAGTTTTCTATACAGCGGACTACAACATGGATGTTTAATAAAAACGAGGGACTACTGTAAACTCATCTAGAGACTCTGCACCGTGCTCTGATGCTGCTGCTTTGCTTTATGAACGTGGACAACAGAGAAACATATTCTTCATGACCAAAGTTGGAATTTAAATAAAAAAGGAAAGTGAAACTTATGCTCGTCACCCTCTCCCTCCGGTCCACATTAATACAAATGATCCCAATACGTATGATTGTATGAACTAAAGATCTTAAAATCAATACAAATGTATTTATTATGAACGTTAGTCCTTAACATATATCACTGTGTATATCACCATTCAAACATCTTTTAAAAGTCGAACAAACCCCACACAGCTCAGTAAAGACTGAAATGTTGACTTTATTTGATAATTTCAGTAAAAACTAACGTCATATTTCTCTTTTTGATTATAATACTGATGAACGTTCAAAACAAAGCACTTTGGCAACTTACCACCTACGTTTTAAAATGCTTAATAAGCACCGTAACTTTCATGATATCATTTCTCGGTCATAATCGGTTGTTTCCGTGAACGGCCAACTGTTGAGTGACGGCAAATGCTGCGGCTGCAAGGCATTGTGGGGCAGCATTTTCGCTTCTCCTGTCGGTTAGGGAGGTCCAGTGGTTCCTAAGCTAAAGGAGGTTATAAAGGAAGTTTGAAACCTCCTTTCCTATCATTCTCATCATTCTAGAGAATTCGAACAGCACTTATCATGGCTGCCACTGAGGGACTTCCGGGTCATTTCACTCCTTTAGGAAGGTTCCTAAGCTAAATGGACTATTCGACTTCAGCCCCTGTCTTGCCTGTTGCTTTCTGTCTGTGTTCTCTCCTGTCTGATTACCCGATTGTGTTCACCTTGTGCCCCTGTGTTTTCTCCTCCTTCCTCACCTGTCTCTTTGATTAGTCTTGTGTGTATTTAAGTTCTGGTTTTTCTGTCTGTCTTTGTTGGTTCCTTGTGTGTCTTTACGTTGTTCATGGGGGAGAGTTCTGTTTTGTTTAATTTAGCCTTGGAATAAAGGTGTTTGGGTCCTGCCTGCTTCGCTCATCCCTGACAGAGTGACGGTACGTCCACACAGCAGCTTTTCAAAAATCTTGAAAATCTTGGAGCTGGGCGTGTCCGACAGCTTGGGGATTTTTTGCGACCAATGCGACCAACAACCAATCACATGAATCTCCCGTCCCCGACATACAAAGCAAAAAAACCCGGGGATTTTATGCGAGCAATATATATATATAAACTCCCCAAACAGGCGAAAACCTACCAGTTTCACCCACTGTCTCTGCCACCTCCCTCCATGCCTGGTTCCTCCGGTTTGTATCCCGTTAATAGTTCTGGTCGTAAAGAACCGGGTGATTTGCTACCGTAATTTCTCGTTTGGAATATGAGGAAATGAACTGCGGTCTGGTTCTCCCTGCTTACACGCGGTTTGATTGGCTAGCGCTTCTACTGTCAGATTTGCATAAACGTGTTTGATTGGCTGGCGCTTCCAGCTCAGCTTCAAAAGTTGAACATTGCTCAACTTTTGAATCCTGGAGATCCCGGACATCCTGGAAATCTTCGCTTCGCTCCCCCACAATGCAGTTCGGCGAAAAGCGAGGCAAAGTGACATCATCCCCATTCAAAGTCAATGGGCAGAGAAGCGTTGGAAGCGGTGGAAGATTCTTCTGAAGCTGCTGTGTGGACGTACCGTCACTCTTACTCTGTTGCTGCTTTAACTCCTGAATTTCCCTACGGGGACCAATAAAAGCTTAATTGGAATGGACGCTGGCGTTGCTTCTGCCGCTCCACCACCTTTATTTTATTGTTTCCAGTCCAGGGTGCCTCAACTGAGCCGAAAATGCTTATGCACATTAGTGTGGCGCGGCACGGTTTTGCAGCAGCAAGGCTCAACTAGCACACCCCCTCCCCCCGTTGACGCTCGCGAAACAGAGGTCCTCATCATAGAACTTTGCGTGGGGCCTCATGTTGGCCAGGGACGGCCCTGGTTCCACGGCTTGTCTCACCGGAGTCTCTCCATCCCGGTGTGGTCAGCCTACCTGCTCTCGCAACACACTCTCACTCCCTAAACGTCCAGGAGCGACGCTTGGTCAGGGTCCCGTGGCGTGCAGTTGGGACGCGCAGCTTAATAAACAGACGCAAAGAGCTTTCAACTGATTGCAATGTATTCCCATCGGTGGCGGTATTTGATGCTGATGGAAGCACCTCATCCATTTATGTCGGCGTCTGTTAAAGGCAATGTGAGCATCCATTCCCATTGGATAACGGAGAATTGTACACCCGGAAGTAAGTATTTGTTAAGTATGTCACAAGGCTCAGGACCCAAACGCACAACACCAGAAAGGTTACTACAAAATAAAACAGAAATTCACAAGACAAAGCAAAAGACAAAAGGACTGAACTAAATAAATTAACATAAATGTCTTGACACCACAGTAACCCCTCCTTTACGGATGGCTCCGGACGGCCCAGAGAGTTCAGGATGGCTCTTGTAAAAATTAGGGATGCACGATATTGGTTTTTTGAAACCGATACCGATATCGATAACTTCCTGCTTCTCAAGAACGATACCGATAACCGATAACAATATAATATATATATTAAATGTACCTGTAGCCGACTGAATCCTTGATCTTCGACGAGGGAGAAGGGCTGGTCGTCAAGCGCCATCATTTCTATGATGAAGTTAGAGATCATTTTAGCCCTGGGGTCGTCTCTGGCAAACTTCTTGCCTTTTTCAAAAGCCTCGTCGATAGGTAAAATCCCCGGTGCCTTTGCAGCTGGCTTTGGATTCGCCGCTAGTTTAGCAGCGCAGGCGTCTTCGTACGCTTTTAACACACCATCGTAGCGATGCCGATGTTTCAGGTGACTAATCAGGTTGGAAGTATTATAGCTCGTTGCCTTTTTCCCTCCTCGTGGAACTTCTGCATTGCATTTGTTAATACAAATAGCAAGCGAACTATCTAACTCTGAAACTTTTAAATAGTCCCATACTACCGACGACATGTTTGTTTACTGTCCTGGCTTCAAGGCCGCACACCATTTACGTCACAGCCAGGCATGAGTTAGGGAGCACTGGATTTGTGAAGAACTCCCCTCTTCCTAAACCACTAATACCACAGTACTGGCAAAACGGGAGGAGCCGAGTGAAAAACAAGCGCCCCTCAGCTTGAGTTGCTTGAGTTACTTGAACATTTCAAGTGCTACTCAACTGACTTTAGATAAGCCAGTCCTTTGAGTGATCTGCACAGGGGAGAGTCTCTGGCCCACTCTGCTGTAGCCCAGGCTGCTGCCCTACCAGTCAAGTGTGTTATCATGAAAGCTATCCTAGACTGGTCTGTTGGAAAGGCAGAAGGCTGATGTTGATAATGCAGGTCGCATTGGACTAAAAAAGGACGGCAGTCACCTGAGTCACCGGAGAATTTCTCTGAGGATACGAGACGAGAGCATGAAGAAGGAGTAGGTCCTTGGACCACATGAGCCACAGGATTCACAGCCTCAGGCAGGGGCACAGCAGCGGAAGAAGTTTGAGATCCAGCTTCCAGGTGAGCAAGGACACAGACATGCTGATCTGCCAGGTGGTTGACTTGGCTGTTCACAGATGTTTGGAAGCTTTCTTGACGACCACTCAAGTATCTCACTCCCAGGTCAATTGATTTCAGCTGATCGTCATGCTGAGACAAAAGCGTGCCTTGTGAGCGCAGAGCTGCTCTGAACCTGTCTGAGTCGGCTGGGAACTTTGGCCAGTTCGTACTGTTAAGAATGTCAAAAGGCTCAGGACCCAAACGCACGACACCAGAAACAGGTCAGGATTAACAAGGTCTTTAATAAAGGCAAAAACACAAAACACTAACTAGGAGGAAAAACTGAGAAATTATAAGATCCAAAAAAATCCATAAAAAAACATACTCAACAAGGTCAATGAATGAATGACTATACCTGTGTACTCTCATGTTCCAATTAACCCAGCTTCCCCACATTTCTTTCTTTTTGGTGTCTATATACGCCGGGATCCGGAGTCATGGATGATCCTGCGGTCCTGTGTCCTGGATCCCGAGCCCTGGATCTTGAGTCGTGGCTGTGGTCCTGGATCATAAGTCCTGGATGGATATCCTCGTGGATTCATCTTCCTATTATACACACATGCATTTCCAAACATTTGGACTACCTATGTTGCAAATGTATTATCTTTTCAATTTACACACGGCATCTATTGCACGTCTGTCCGTCCTGGGAGAGGGGTCCCTCCTCTGTTGCTCTCCCTGAGGTTTCTCCCATGTTTCCCTTTAACCTGTGGGTTTTCTCCAGAAGTTTTTCCTTATATGATATGAGGGTCTAAGGACAGAGGGTGTCGTATTGTCATACTGATATGCTGTACAAACTGTGAAGCAGAGATGGGGACTCGAGTCTGCGACTCGGACTCGAGTCGCACTTAAGTCGCACACACAGAGACTTCAGACTTGACTTGGACTCGTGACCAAAAGACTTCAGACTCGACTACTTCAGACTCGACTTGGACTCGTGTGCTGGGACTCGTGAACAATCATTGTGTTTTCTATTTTTGGCGTATTAAAGGTGGGGTAGGTAAATTTGAGAGAAACCGGCTCGAGATCGCTAGAATTTGAAAATACACAACCGGAGATAATCTGCTAGAGGCTGCTACTTCCTTATAGAGCCCGCCTCCTCCAACACACACAAACGCGCACATGACCAATGAGGGAACGAGATAAGTTTGTGCCCAGATGGAAGGCTGACAGGCAGGTAGGCCATCCAGTTATTTTAGCCGGGCTCATTACGCAGACGTGCGCGCCTCTGTTACTACCTCGTAGTGTTACAACCCGGCTCCTGGGCTGCAACATAAAGCGGGGAGGCGAGACGAGGGGTATGATAGATAATGTTCATTTATTCGAAAACAAACAAGCAAACAAACAAGCAAACAAACAAACTGCAAGAACCGGCAACAGGTCCCTGACGCTGCACAGGACAAGTGCCCAGAGAAGACCGAGCGACGTAACGGCTGGGCTCCTCCTATATCCTCTTCCTTCCCAGGTGTAACTCATCCGGCAGGTGCGCCTCATCAGACAGCTGCAGCTGGAACCTGCAATCACACACAAAACCAGACACACAACCAGACGGCACCCCACGTGGTGTGGAGGGGTCGTCACACTCCCCCCCATAAAAAAGGAGTTCCCCTAAGAACACCGTTAGTACCCGAATAGCTAGGAGCTCTTCTCCGATATTCCGTCGTGGACAGAAAACCACTCTGACCAGTCCCCTGACCCTGCACCGGGAAGAACCCGGAATGTCCCTCCAGAACCCGCAACCTAGACCCTGGCAACAAACCCAAGACCTGACCCCCAGGTCGCTGCCGAACTGCCCCACCCGTCCGACATGCGTGACATGACCCAACATGCAGAGACACATCTCTCCTCAACCCAGGCCAAAAGACATACCGCAACAGGTAACCACATGTTTTACGGACACCCAGATGTCCCGTCTGCCCATGCGCTTTTCTGAGGACCTCCTCACGAAATCTGACAGGAACCACAATCTGATACGCTGCCTCACCCATGAAGCCTTTCCCACGTGACCACCACTTTCTGACCAGCAATCCCCCTTGCAGCTGACAAGCCCTGGTGACACCATTTCCATCCCCGGTGGAGAGAACCGCCTCAAAAAACAGACTGAGGGAGACATCCGCTTTCTGCTCCATCACCAACTCACTGTGGGATACCGACAACAACCAGTCTCTCACACTGACCTCTTGACCCTGCTCAGATCCCTCCTGTGCACGGCTCACAGCCCGGGTCACAGAACAAGCCACCAACACTGCAGGAGAGCACTTGACATTCTCCCCTGCCTTAACAGTCACAGTGGGTGAAGATGACTGCATGGTAGGCGGTGGACCCTCAGCCCACACACGGCTGCCAGCCAGGCCGTTACCCAGGATAACATCCACACCACCAATTGGCATTACAGGACGGACCCCCATGGCGACCTCACCCTGCACCAGACCTGAGTTAAGCACAACAGAATGCAGAGGAACAGGCACAACAGTCATTCCCATACCTCGCATCCGGACAAAATCCCCAGTTCCAGATTCTTCCGAAAACGGTAACACAGAGCTCAGAATGTATGAGTCATACGATGCCGTGTCTCTCAAAATCTTTACCGGCACGCTGATGTCACTTCCCACCAATGACACGTATCCGGTTGACACAAATGCAGAAAACACTGGGTCCTTCCACCCGCATGGCTCATTAATCTGCTGACAGGGAGAGATGACAGGTAACGGCACCACAGACACAGCACAAGCAGCAGAGTTAAACTGGCCTACACAGTTCCCCCTGTTAGCCTTAGCATTTGGACAGTCAGCCTTCCAGTGCCCTCTCTCCCTGCAGTAATGACAGATTTCCGAATCCTCCTGTGGCGGACCTCGCATCTCACGCTCACCCCCGTGCGGATTAGCTTTCTCTTCCCATCTCCCTGCACGATACATACCCCCTCCATCCTGGACCCTGAAGTCGCGACCGCCCCTGTGCGTTAGCACATAGTCATCTGCCAGAGCAGCAGCCTCTGCAGCAGTCTTCACTTTGCGCTCGCTGATGTAAACCGCAATGTGGCTGGGCACAGAATTTTTAAATTGCTCCAACACCATCAACTCACACAATGCGACATACGTATCCACTTTCAAGGAGTTACACCACCTACCGAAAGAGGTAACCAGATCCCTGGCAAACTCAACATGTGTCTGCTTGTCAGACATCTCCCAGGACCGAAACCTCTGTCGATAGGCCTCAGGGACCAACTCGTAAGCCCTCAACACAGCAGTTTTAACCATCAGATACACTTTGCTGTCCTCCACCGTTAAAGCAGAATAAGCTTCCTGGGCCCTACCTGTTAGCACACACTGCAGCAATAAGGTGCTATTAGCCTCTGACCACTCTCTGCTCTCAGCAACACGCTCAAACAAGGAGAAAAACGTATCTGGATCTTGTTCATTAAATTGAGGCACAACCCGCAGATTACCGGCAACGTCAAAAGGAGTAGCTCTATCAGGGAAATTAGAGGCCTGACTTGCAGCCCCAGCAAGTAAACCCAACCTCCGCTCCTCTAACTCAAGCCTTTTAATTTCTAGCTGCAACAGCAACAGCTCCTTTCTCTGCTCAAACGTCAGGTCTGTATCACGGCAGCCAGACGTACTGACACCGTCTCTGCTAGGATCGACCGTATATTTCCCCCTTTGAAAACCCCAACTCGAACAGATTTGCCCTAATAATCCCTCTTATGTTCTCCTTCATCCTCTTATCCCCAACATTCAAGCGGAAATGCTCAGCAACACTAATCAGCTGCTCCCGTGAGAAACCCTCCAGTAGCTCCTCTGTAGGCTCTCTCACAAAGTCCTCCACACTCTCCATCATGCAAACACAGAGTGCACGTTTACGCTACCACACACCCTAAACGCTACCGTGGTCTGTCCCTCTAACTGCCTACAGAAACTAGCTAAACTCCCCGCTAGTCTTCAGGTGCTAGTTATGGCGGGTATTTACGCACTAAATACCGTAAGCTCGGCGAAGCAACCAGAAAACCGGCAACTCCACCCGTAGCCTCGGCGTGCTCCCGAGCTAATAGCTCTAACCACTTTCACACCACACTAATAGCCCCCCCTACGACCTCCAAGGGAGACCGTACTGAAACCTAACAGGGACAATACCAACGGTACGTGACTGCCGTGAATAAAATAATCCGTGTGCCACCCTTACTGTCGTTCACAATGAAACACTTACCCTCGTCAAGACTACTCCCAAACAATCAGCTACACTCAGTGACAACGGCTGCGTCCCCACAACGGACATCCAGTTCGCACACGTTTCCCAGGTCCAAAGCAACGAGCCCCCATATGTTACAACCCGGCTCCTGGGCTGCAACATAAAGCGGGGAGGCGAGACGAGGGGTATGATAGATAATGTTCATTTATTCGAAAACAAACAAGCAAACAAACAAGCAAACAAACAAACTGCAAGAACCGGCAACAGGTCCCTGACGCTGCACAGGACAAGTGCCCAGAGAAGACCGAGCGACGTAACGGCTGGGCTCCTCCTATATCCTCTTCCTTCCCAGGTGTAACTCATCCGGCAGGTGCGCCTCATCAGACAGCTGCAGCTGGAACCTGCAATCACACACAAAACCAGACACACAACCAGACGGCACCCCACGTGGTGTGGAGGGGTCGTCACAGTAGTAACACAATAGCGACCGGCGGCACATCTGCGGCTTATTATACATCCATGACCTGCGGCTGTACCGCTTGTAATTAGGTTCAACTACAAAGACTTCGAACAAAACGCCGGCGGCACCAACAAAAGGAGCGCACACTGCAAAGTCTGCAATATCAAAATCAAGGATGCTGGCGCAACAACGTCGAATTTCATCAGGCACTTGAAAACTCACCCGGAGAGGTCAGTCACATTAACGCATGGACGGTTAGCAAACATGTTTAGCTCAGCATCAGCTATGTAATGTTAACTTAGCTTGCTACTAGCTTTGTATTTGTGATACTGATTTCTGATTCTGAAGTGTTTTGCTTATAAGTTGTTTGCATTTAGCTAAAGTGTGATGTTTTTCCTCATATTGCATTGCAATAGCCTGTTTAAAGTGATCATATAACAAACAACTAATCAGTACTGATACTGTATGCTAATTGATATAGGAGTGATAATAACACAGTAAATGCTTTGAATTTCTTAGATATAGCTGTGTGGTATTCCTAACAGACTGGATAGCAGCAGACAATAGAAGGCTTATTACAACCAGAAGAGACATGAGACTTTTATTTTTTAGAGACTTGAGACTTGACTTGGACTCGTGACCAAAGACTTGAGACTTGATCAAGTCTCACCCCACAAAGACTTGAGACTTGACTTGGACTCGTGACCAAAGACTTGAGACTTGACTTGGACTTGCAAAAAAAGACTTGTGAACATCTCTGCTGTGAAGTCCACTGAGACAAATGTAACATTTGTGATATTGGGCTATATAAATAAACATTGATTGATTGATTGATTGATTGATTGATTGATTGATTGATTGATTGATTGATTGATTGATTGATTGATGACTGGCAGGCTTTACGAGACAAGACGAACTGGCACAGGACAAAGGGAGACGCAGACTATATATAGACACTAGGTAAGGGGACACAGGTGGCAACAATTAAGGGAGGGGCTGACAATCACACTGGTGGGAAAAACACACAAGGGCAGGAATGGTTCTATTTCGTATGAGGCTTCGCCCTCTAAGGCTATCGCTATTGGGTAATCCCACTGCACGTGTGCAGCACTGACAGACTTAATCCACGCCCACCTATGACGTGGGCCCCACCTCCGGTCTCACTTCCGTATAAATAGGAAGATGGCCCGTCCAACTGCTCCCATTTTTCTTCAGCACTCCGTTGCAGAAGCACTGTACAGGCACAAGCTCTTTTCAGAGCTGTTTACTAGAAAGCAAACATTTCCCCCTGGCCCCATTCTCAATCTCCTCTGGACGGGGAGACAGGGCGGGGCCCGGGGTTAGCCGACATATGAATTACGACCGGCTGTGGCTGGCTCGCTCCAGGGAGGAAGCGGCTTTACACAGACGATACAGGTGAGTCCTGCCGGGGATTGGAGCAAGCAAACGCGGCTCTCAATTCCCAGGTGTCGCGCACTCATTGTGTCCGTCTTCCTCTGGCCCACAGACAGCAGAGAGCGAACGCTCTCGCGGCTGCGGCCAGGGATGATAGGTTCGGCTGCCGGGCGGGGCCCGGTGTCAGCCCGGCAGCCGAGCCTGTGGGTTCGGCTGCCGGGCTGACACTATCCGCCATCTAGGCTCTGCCGTATAGGCGGTATTCTCCAGGAACTCCCGGATATCATAGGAAAGGCAACCGCCTAAGGAGATCTCCCCGTTCTGCAGTGCAGTGCTATTCACTGTGTGAATAGCACTGCACACACCTCCGCTCATTCCCTCAGCGGGTTTGAGCGTGAACGCGCCTCAATGTCCAGTTTACGAGCCTTCTCCTAAACAGAGACAGGATGAGAGCTGGTGTGCAATACAGCGTGTGGAGGTGCAAGAGCCGGCTGTAACCTGTCAGTCAGCAGGCAGCAGGGTTCGTGGCGCAAGCCAGTTGTATTTAACTAGGCGGTTATAAGACAGCAAGGCTTGACGTTTAAACCTGATTTTCCTCTGTCCCAGATGTGCCTACTACACACGGTCGTAATGAGCCCAGGGCTGTTATTACGCACTGTGTGAATAGCACTGCACACACCTCCGCTCATTCCCTCAGCGGGTTTGAGCGTGAACGCGCCTCAATGTCCAGTTTACGAGCCTTCTCCTAAACAGAGACAGGATGAGAGCTGGTGTGAGATGCAGCATGTGGAGGGCCCCTCGCAGCTTTTCGGTCTGGGCCCCTCTTGGGTTGCTTCACGGGCAACGGCGGCGAGGGCTCTGACGTGGCTCGTCACCATGACAACCACAGCACATCCAGAGCATGTCGCGCGCTCTCAGAATATTACTCAGAATGGCGACGTGTGTGTTCGATGGACAGATGAATAATAATAAGCAGCAAGGCCCACCGGGTAAGCCGGCTGCCCCTAACCTGTCGGTTATAAGCAGCATGGCTCGCTGCATAGTATAGTAATAGGCTGTCTTTAAAACCTATTGGTTTTTAGGCAGCTCAGTTTTTCTCCTCTGTCCCAAACCTACCTCCTACACACGGTAATGAGCCCACGAGTGCCATTATTACAGTGAGGACAGCACTGCACACAGCTCCGCTCACCCCTTAGGGGTGTTGAGCGTGAACGCACCTCGGTGTCCAGTTTAACACTGTAAGCAATTACTGTTATTTTTCAGCTGATTTTCGGCACTAATCTACTGGCAGCCCCCTATAACCAGAATGTTTCTGTGAATTATTAAATTGTGTACAGTAATGAACTGAAATTGTTCAACAGTATGAATACTGTATAATTTCAGTGTATTGCTGGCATCTCTGCTGCCGGTATTTTACTGTTAATGAGAAAGGCTGTAAAATCATTTCACAGTATGAGTACTGTGGTATGGCAGTGAAGTGCAGGCGTCTGGGAAGAGACTGCCGGCGCTTTACTGTTGTTTGACAGGAAAATGTGTTACAGTGGACATAATGAGAGCCTGTGTGAGGTGCAGCGTCTGGAGGGCTCTGGCGTGGCTCGTCAACATGACAACCACAGCACATCCAGAGCAGGTTGGCGCGCTGAGTGGTGGCGCGTGTGTTCAATGGACAGATGGAATATAATATGCAGCAAGGCTCCCCGGTTAAGCCGGCTGCCAATAGCCTATTGGTTACTTGGCAGCATGGCTCGCTGCCTCAGCCGGCTGGGTTTTTTAACTTATCGGTTAATAAAACAGCTGGGCTTACTATTCAATCCGTCTACCTTTAAACTTTTTGGGTTTAGGCAGCACGGATTTTTCCTCTGTCTCAGATGTACCTCCTACCAGAGATGGGGACTCGAGTCTGCGACTCGGACTCGAGTCGCACTTAAGTCGCGCACACAGAGACTTGAGACTTGACTTGGACTCGTGACCAAAAGACTTCAGTCTCGACTTGGACTCGTGTGTTGGGACTCGTGAACAATCATTGTGTTTTCTATTTTTGGCGTATTAAAGGTGGGGTAGGTACATTTGAGAGAAACCGGCTCGAGATCGCTAGAATTTGAAAATACACAACCGGAGATAATCTGCTAGAGGTTGCTACTTCCTTACAGAGCCCCTCCTCCAACACACACGAACGCGCACATGACCAATGAGGGCACGAGATCAGTTTGTGCCCAGATGGAAGGCTGACAGGCAGGTAGGCCATCCAGTTACTCCGGGCTCATTACGCAGACGTGCGCGCCTCTGTTACTACCTCCTAGTAACACAATAGCGACCGGCGGCACACCTGCGGCTGTACCGCTTGTAACTACAACAACTTCGAACAAAACGCCGGCGGCACCAACAAAAAATCAATATAAAAATCAAGGATGCTGGCGCAACAACGTCGGATTTCATCAGGCACTTGAAAACTCACCCGGAGAGGTCAGTCACATTAACGCATATGGACGGTTAGCAAACATGTTTAGCTCAGCATCAGCTACGTAATGTTAACTTAGCTTGCTACTAGCTTTGTAACTGAATATTTGAAAAGATGAGTGAATGTTTGCTTGTCACACTTGTTTGAGTTGAGTGGCGTTGACATCCAACTCTTGACATGACATAAAAAAGGTCGGTAACGTTAATCATTACGTTCCGCTGCGTTAAACGTAGAAAAATACATAGTTACATACATAAATACATCTGTGGGTTTATAGGCAGGTTACAGGTTTATTGTTGACCACGTAACGTTAATGTTACAGGTTTATCAGGTTACCATGACACTGGCTTTGAGTGAGAGGATAGAGGAATATGTTTATTAATAGTAGACTTAAAATATGTCATTAGAGACCCAGTGTATAATAACACAGTAAATGCTTTGAATTGCTTAGATATAGCTGTGCAGTATTCTTAACAGACGGATAGCAGCAGACAATAGAAGGCTTATTACAACCAGAAGAGACATGAGACTTTTATTTTTTTAGAGACTTGAGACTTGACTTGGACTCGTGACCAAAGACTTGAGACTTGATCAAGTCTCACCCCACAAAGACTTGAGACTTGACTTGGACTCGTGACCAAAGACTTGAGACTTGACTTGGACTTGCAAAAAAATACTTGTGAACATCTCTGCCTCCTACCCACGGTCGTAATAAGCCCACGGAGGGCCATTATTACACCTCGGGTGGACAGCACTGCACACACCTCCGCTCATCCCTTAGTGATGTTGAGCGTGAATGCGCAGTTTACGAGTATTCTCCTAAACGGCGACATAATGAGAGCCTGTGTGACATGCAGCGTGTGGAGGGTTCTGGCGTGGTTTGCCACCAACCACAGCACATCCAGAGAATGTACACCTGGCGCTATCAGAGTACTGGATGGTACTCAGGGTGGCGGCGCGTGTGTCTGATGGACAGATGGATGAGCAGGCGGATGGGCAGAGAGTAGTCTCTGCAGTTCGCCTCTCCCCCCGCAGTTCTACGGGATACAGGAAGTCCTGTCATCCCGGGAACAGTGTCTCGCGCTCCGTGCAGAGCGGCAGGAACTCTGGTTAAAAGGAAGCTTTTTTCCAGGGTTCCTCATGGGGAAGAAAATCAGGGTTTTTACTCCCGGTATTTTCTGGTCCCGAAGGAGACGGGGCGGGGGGAATGAGACCCATCCTCGATCTGTCAGTGTCCAACAAGGGAATGGCCTTTTCCCATGCTGACGATCAAACAGGTGCTGGAGTGTTCACCAGCTCGCTCCAGGAAGGGAGGAAGCGGCTTACAGACGATACAGCTCGTATCTCATCTGTCAAACCTGGGTTTCATTATCAACTGGAAGAAGAGCTGTCCTCGTCCCTCCCAGGTTATCTTTTTAACTGGGAGTGGAATTGAACTCAGCCCGCATGAGAGCGCGACTCTCACAGCGGAGAGGAGAGAAAGTGACAGCTCTCCTCCGGCGCGTCACACCCCGCGGGGCGGTGACACCCCTCTCCGTGATGCAGCTGTTAGACATGATATCAGCTGGTCACGTGGTGATTCCCGTGGGTCTCCTTCATAGTGAGGAGACTCCAGGTGGTTTATTCGCCTGTGCATCGACCCCGTGCGTCAGAGGAGACGCATGGTGTACATTCCTCCTTCCGTGGTTTTGGATTTGACCCACTGGAAAAATCTCCACGTCAGTGGGGGTGCCCCTGAGCAGAGTGACGTCACACACCGCAGTGTTCACAGACGCATCTCGCAGGCTGAGGAACGTGCATGTCGCAGGCAGTGGGGGGACAGTGGCCGGGTCACATGTCTCTCCATATAACGTGCTGGAATTACTCTCCGTATGGAAAGTGCTCCAGCACTTCGTCCCGTGGCTGTACAATCAACATTGATTCAAACAGACAACAAAGCAGCGGCGGCCAACATAAATCGCCAGGGAGGTGTTCGATCAGCGCAGCTGCTGAACACACATCCTACACAGCCAAATGGACAGCGTTCCGTGTGGTGTGTAGGGAGAAGCCTGGACCCCGTTGGCCCCCCTGCCTCGTGCTGTCGTTCCTCCAGCTGATGCTGGACAGGAATTGGCTTATAGCACGGTAAAAACATATGCTGCTGCCATTCCATCTTGCCACGTAGGTTTGGTGTCATCACGGTGTTTAGTCACCCTCTGACAAAACGTTTTCTACGGGGAGCACAGAGACTCAGACCTGTGTCACGCGCTTTAGTGCCTCAATGGGTTTTTGGCTTAGTATTACGCGCACTGAGTAAAGCTCCATTTGAACCTTTAGATCAGGTTCCCCTGAAGTTCTTGTCAGCCAAAGTAGCTCTGCTCCTGGCTCTGACATCAGCTAAAAGGGTGAGTGATGTGTCTGCTCTCTCTGTGGCTCCGTCATGTTTCCAGATCCAAGGAGATGGCAGCTCAGCTGTTTTGCGCCCTAACCCGGCTTTTATGCCAAAGGTGATCACAAGCTCTTTTAAATCGAGAGGGATCACTTTGGATGGTTTCTTCCCTCCTCCTCACACATCAGAAGAAGAAGCCACATCTCATCTCCTCTGTCCCGTACGTGCGCTGTCATGTTATATTGCACGCACAGCCACAGCGCCTGTTTGTGCATTACAGAGAGCACTCAATAGGGCAGCCTCTATCCACAGGCGCATGTCTACTCTGGGGTGGATCCCCCAGAAAACATCAAAGCGCATGGCACCAGAGGAATTTCAACCTCTATGGCGTTGCATGGAGGAATGACAGTGGGAGACATTTGCAATGCTGCATCTTGGTCTTCCCCCTGTTCTTTTATTCGTTTTTATTTGAGGGATGTCTCCCATTCCTCTCTTACACATTCAGTACTGCTGTTCTGTCAGATTAAGTAATGTCAGGGACTAAACGGCGTGCCCTCTCTCCTGCCTATCGGCATTCAGAGAGCTGCCCCTTTTGCCCCTCTTTTATAGGTTTAAGAAGTGGGATTTGTTTATCTCTACTTTTTTTAAAACGACGGGTATTCACCTTCATTCCCTTAAAGAGAATATTCATTTGGAATAAGGCTATATTTCCAGGGACTGTGATGCTCCTTTCTTTTTCGCATGGGTTATTAATTGAGTAGATGGGTTTTTGTGCTTCTGGTTACGGACGGACCAGTGGGGCGTGGACTACATCCTGCTTCGCCCTTAACCCAATAGCGATAGCCTTAGAGGGCGAAGCCTCATACGAAATAGAACTGAGGTTACGTACTGTAACCCTGCTTCTATGAGTATAGGCGCAGCCCTCTAAGGTTCGGGCCCCACTGGCTCCGCGAATAGCTGAAGAAAAGCTGTTTGTGTGGGAGCAGTTGGACGGGCCATCTTCCTATTTATACGGAAGTGAGGCCGGAGGTGGGGCCCACGTCATAGGTGGGCGTGGATTAAGTCTGTCAGTGCTGCACACGTGCAGTGGGATTACCCAATAGCGATAGCCTTAGAGGGCTGCGCCTATACTCATAGAAGCTGGGTTACAGTACGTAACCTCAGCTCTGAAACAGCAAATCACAAGACAAAGCAAAAGACAAAAGGACTGAACTAAATAAATTAACTTAACATAAATGTCTAGACACCACAGTATTCTCCTTACTGTCGATTGATTTGACAGTGATATCTCCACTACTCATCACTCAAAACACCATATTATCTTTGTTAATTAAATGACATTGATAGGTTTAAATTGTGCACAATGCTTTTGTGTTTTTCCCCTTCAATTCTGAGAAACAACTTGTTTTCTCTGAAATGTGGAGTGCCAAAGAGACTACACTACCCACAATCCCCAGCTATTGTTGTGACAACGCCTGTCCACTTTGCGACACACCTCGTGATAAGTCAACAAGCTCTGTGATTGGATGAAACATAAATTCATACAAAAAAAATCCAACCCTGTCTCCTAAAAATTACGTTCCCACAGAACTAAACTGCATTCTCAATTACGTTTAACTAGAAACGTATTTTCTCTCACGTTACGTTTGTTATGAACGTATCTCAAAACCATTCTATTTATTCTAACGTAAATTACATGCCAGTGTTTTATCTTTTTATTTAGCGATTTGTTTTTGCATGTTTAACTGGGAATGTTTTCATGTTCGCTGAGTGGATGTTTTAGCCGCAATGCACGTTGGGATGTCGTGTTAATGTGATATGATATCCAAACAAAATTCAGAGTTTAGGATGGCCGAAGACACTACACTACTCATAATCCCCAGCTATCGTTTGGGACTACAGTCCCGTTGACAAACCCCGTGATTAATCTTCAAGCTCTGGGATTGGATGTTGGAGGGTAATATTTACCCCCAAAGCTTTTTTCTTATTTGAAAGAAGACCTTAACCTAAAGTATTCTTTAATGTGTTAATAAAGGTTAATTAGTTTGTCTGTTTTGCACTTCCTCATATTAGTATCTTTGTACATCCAGCACTAAACTGTTTTATTGTAGAGATCACTTACAGTATCTTCTTGATTTTTTATATTCTATATTTCTATCATTGACCTTCTACTTTCCCCCTATGAAAGTATGTAATCTTTTTTTCATCAAATAACATCATTCAACAACAAGGTACACACAGCATACTACTAATAACTTTGTATTATTAGTGTAGGACACTTATGTATGTATAACATCTGAAGATGTGTAGTTTTATTCATGTTTTTACATAATTTTACAGGATATTGCTATACTATTTCTCATGTTTTACTTCTACACATTAATATCTGATTTGTAAAACATCACAGACAGAAAGGTATATCCGTCATTTAATGGTAAGCTATTGAAATTGTGATTCCATAGATGTGTCTCCCATCACCCAAATCCCCTGACTATTCTCTCAACTCAGTATTTACATTCTTATATTCAAAGAAAATCAGTAATATATTTAAAAACGAAAGTCCTTTTCTATCAGCTGTGAACCGTTATGGTGTAAATATAACCTATCTACCAATTGGATCAAATATAAAAGTCAGCCGAATTACTATTGATACTGCAAGGAGACGTATTTTGTGAAAATAAATGTATTAATTGTTGATATATTTATGATCCACGTCACATATTCAGTTTTGGCGGCAGTTCTTCAAGTTTGTCCAGAAGTCTTCTAATCCAGGCTCTATAAATAAAGAACTACGGCAGATGTGTAATATTGAATGCAGCCGAACCGTGTATTACAATGCCGTTATGTGATGACTTCCAAAGAGAAAAGCAAGAACACTCGGAATAAAGTCTTATTTTATTTTTAAAAAATGTTTTTCGGATATCATATGGTATTAACATCATATCCCAACGTGCATTGCGGCTAAAACATCCAATCAACGAGCTTCAAGCTGAGGATCAGTTCAGTGCGTTTGTGTTGTGTATTGCTCGAAATGTCCCTTATTGGCCTACGTCTGTTTCCGGTGACTTTATTTACGGCTAAAAAGCATGCTAAAAAGCCCAAGATTATAGAATCACACGAATAAATATAATTGGGTGTTATTGTTGAGTAAATAACAGTGTGTTATTTAGAAAAGAATAACAAATTAGAAGGAAAAAAAGATTACAAAAAATACAGATTTCAGTATTTTGAGGCTCTAAGCTCCATTTCTTTTCCTCACAGATGGCAAAAAAAGTCCGACATTATACGATGTAAAATAAAACAAATAAATAAATAATAATAATAAAACATTGGCATGTAATTTACATTAGAATAAATAGAATGTTTTGAATAATAGATGAGAGTAAAATCTACGTCACTTTACAGCCCCGCCCACTTTTGGGGAAACCAACGCTGTTATTTGAACGGCGATCAAGCCTGAAGCCACAGAGATCTCCTGTTACTGTGCTTTCTTCTTAGAGGAAGTGCAGAAACACGTAACTCTGGATCTGTTTTAATGTTTGAGGTGCAATAAATGACACAGCAGCTTTTTGGCATGCTCATGAAAGTAAAGGCCCTGACACACCAGGCCGAAATCGGCCGTTTTCGTTAGTCGGACGACGAAGCGTGCCCTGTCGCCCAAACTCAATTTGGTGTGTCCCGCACCGTCGGCTGTGACACGCCTTATTTGGCCTTTCATGGCCGACGCACGGCCGATTCAACACAGGCAGTCGGACAAAGAAATCACTCTGATTGGCTGTTCAGCTAGCGAATCAGTGCAGAAGCGAAGCGGTTCCTTGAGAATGTCTTCCACAAGCAACACTCCAATGGCTGATAGCTCCAGTACCGCACGAAACATGTTTTCGATGGACGAGAGTGAAAATGGAACGCACACGCTATTTGTTGTTGGTTTAGATCACGCAGTCTGTTCTTCTTCTCTGTCTTCCGGTTGTTGCCTCTTTTGAATGACGAATACACACTACCGCCGCCTGCTGGTAAGGAGAGTTATTGCCACTCACGCATGCGCAGTTCGTACACGCTCAGCTGAAGTCTTTGCGGTGTGTTCCAGTGCGACACATGGCCAAGACGCAGGAGAACACGGCGACGCAACAGTCGGCGTCGGCGAGTTCTCTGGTGACTGCTTGGTGTGTCAGGGCCTTAACAGCTGGCGAAATTACAGCCTTGCCTTCTGATTTTAATTTAACCATATATCGAGCCCGATTGTCGATTTCAAATGTGTGCTCTAAAATTATATTTATAAATGACTATTATCATTATTATAAGCAAGACAATAAATGGCAAATATATGTAGAACATACACGTATTTAAGATACGTTCATAACAAACGTACGTGGGAGAAAATACGTTTCTAGCTAAACGTAATTGAGAATGCAGTTTAGTTCTGTGGGAACGTAATTTTTAGGAGACTGGGTTGGATTTTTTTTTTGTGAATTTATGTTTCATCCAATCACAGAGCTTGTTGACTTATCACGAGGTGTGTTGCAAAGTTGTTTCTCAGAATTGAAGGGGAAAAACACAAAAGCATTGTACACAATTTAAACCTATCAATGTCGTTTAATTAACAAAGATAATATGGTGTTTTTGAGTTAATGAGTAGTGGAGATATGACTGTCAAATCAATCGACAGTAAGGAGAATACTTACTTCCGGGTGTACAATTCTCCGTTATCCAATGGGAATGGACGCTCACATTGCCTTTAACAGACACCAACATAAATGGATGCGGTGCTTCCATGAGCGTCAAATACCGCTGCCGATGGGAATACATTGCAATCAGTTGAAAGCTCTTTGCGTCCGTTTATGAAGCTGAAGGAGCCTCGGTGCGTCCCAACTGCACGCCACGGGACCCTGACCAAGCATCGCTCCTGGACGTAAAGGGAGTGAGAGTGTGTTGGCTCACGCAACCCAGTCTCACGGCATTTCGTGTTACAGTCACGAAATAAATGTAATCTATTGATTTGTGTTCACCAACACGATTTTCCCATTTTTATCGTGTCAAACAGAACGATTTTAAAAGCAATGTATTTATATTGGTAGTATGTTTAAAGTTTTGAAAATGTGAAACTCATTGTTTGAAAGTTGGATATCTAATTTTAAAAAAGTGGTATGTAATTGTCTTCTTTTAAACTGTTTCTCCAACACATCTTCAGGGTTTCAAATGTGTCCCTGTTCTACAAAGGAGAAATCTGTAAAACTATACAATACACAGCACTGAAAAAGAGTGCTGCAGTTGTGAATAAGAAAAACGTATTTAAAAAAAGGTTTTCTAAACCTATCATCACATACAGTACAGGCCTTCAAACCTTGTAATCATAACAATTGAATTTAATCTTATTAAATTATATTTCAAGCTTTAAAAATCCAGTCGAGCACCTCCTTAACCTTCATTATATGAAGGCAACATGTTTTCTTTGATATGGTCAAAATAAATCAGGCAAATCTGGATATCTCCACAACAGTATTGTTTTCAATAAGTTCTCCATCTAAACTTAGTAGTAAAAACAAAAGGCAGAGGAGAACAGTACGGAAGTTCAATAGCACTTTTAGTTCAATACTAAAGTGTACTTCCACGTCAAAAACATACTTAACGTCAAGAAAAGATACTTAAGAAATCTGACAGTTTTAGATTGGCAAGGAAAGAGCCAAGATTGCTATCAGCTGACCTCTGACCTTCCTTGATTCAAGGGGTTGAGCTAACATCACCACAACCAATTCTTCAGTGGGCCAGTGTTCCATTAGCTTAACCTCTAACTTGACCTGTTGTGTGATGGTTACGCTAGTGATACAAGTAGTTGATTAAAACCAGTAACTGCTACAACTATTGTTTTTGTAATAGTCAGAAACAAGTTTTGAGATACAACATTATGTTGGAAATGTCCATCTTGGATTAGCTGGAGCAAGCTATCAGTTATAATCATCAATACACCCTCTTGAAGTTGATTAACAAGGACACATTTGTTTTGCACAATCATTCTGTAGAGTATTCATACTAATAAGTAATTGTCCAGGACTTTGGTTTAATACCAAATACTAGCAAAACTAATATATCAGCCTCAGTTGGACTGCTTATTTACATAGGGTGACCATATTTTGATTTCCAAAAAGAGGACATGCTGTCCCCAGCCTCGAGAGACTTAATGATACTCAACGTTTACTCAAAGATGCCTTATTGTTTTAAAGTATGCCTCCTCTGTATGGATATACAATTATTATTTATATTATTTTACTGTATATAACACAATAATATCTCTCTATAACCAAAGACACACCAAACCAAGGTTACTCAACAATCAACATGCTTTATTATGCCTAGAACTATCTCTGACAAATCTCAAATGCACAAGAATAACTTAAACATCAACCTGTAACAAAATAATAGCTCTCTTTTCAAGTCTTACTGGACAAAAATAAATAACAAAATATATGAAATAGTAGAAAATAGAAAATCCAGCTTTAACAAATAATCTCTTTGTATCTTGTCAATGTAAACAATAAAACAGTAACCTCACAAAGATACTAATCCAATTATTTTAAAAGTGCACTATGCAGTTTTGGATTTCACATTTGCATAATTGCCATTAGTGAACATAACATAACATTTGATTACCTAAATCAAACCAAACACATTTTGAGGCACCATGAACCAAATATAAGCCTACTTTAAATGTTTGTAAACACAATTCCAGGCCCTTCATTGTAAACAACCACAGTGAAACGACAACTTTTCACATATTTCTAGCTTCAAACAGTTTTCTAGGGTCCCAATTTAAAATTAAAAGTTTAAAGTTTCTCTCCCACAGCTACATAGCTTTCTCTCTCTGCATAGCTGCATACTTCAATCTTCTTCATCCTGCTTTTCTTCTTCATCCCTTGTCTGCCCGTCGATATTTAGCTGTGGAGCTGATCTTTCCCAGCAGTTTTCGGTTGCTCAACAAATAAGCATGAAAGTCTTTGCAAGACATGTCTTTCAAATTGTATTGCACAAATAGAATCCCCTTCAGTGACTCAACAGACAGCTGGTTCCTCTCCTTGGTCCACTGGCTCTGCATCAGTGAGAAAACCCTCTCAACATTTGCATTGTGAGAGGAAAGTGCAAAGACAAACTGTGCAATCTTCAGTAGTTCTGAGTAACATGCAATGCTTTTGGCCTTCTTCTGGTGCACCTGCAGGCCACTGAACTCCTCATCACGGTTGCACCTTTCTGTGAATCTCTTCAGATTGGTGACCTGGTCAAAACACTTGACATCATCAATTACCACCCCCTTCTCTCCTAGGAACTTGATGCAGGCCTCCACATCATTCCACTCTGGTGGCTCACTCAGATCCATCCACGTGAATGTGGAGAACTCTTCCATGGGAGTCATCCACTTCTCCAGATACTCCAGACATGTACTGTACAGGCCTTGCACATCAGCACCGAACTGGTCATATTCCATCACTACGCTTTTGTGCCAGTAGTCCCTTAACTTTAAGGGACATGAAGTTGTTGCTCTTGCGTTCAAGAAGAATGGTGTGGATGCTGTTCATTATTTTCTTTACCTCCATAATGGAGTTCTTCTCCTTTTCCATGTCTTGAATGTGGAACGCAGACATGAGTGAGTGCATGTGCCAGAGGTAGATCTCACTGAATTCGTTTTCAAAAAACTTCTTGATCACTATGGGTGGTTTTTGCTGAGACAGAAAGAATGCCTTTAAGGCTGGAAACATCTGTATCATCCTCTCAATGCCTGGGAACAATGACAGCCACCTTGTCTTGCTGTGAGAAAGCATCCTTCTGTATTCAATGTCAACAAAATCACAGTACTCCTTCAGGCTCTCAGTGCGCACAGTGTAAATGTGGAAGTACTGGTAGATTTTGAACATGATATTCTCAGGTCAATATCTATTGTGTCTGCCCCATGATGAACACAATTATTCAATATGTGTGCTGGGCAACCCACACCGATCAGAGTGTTCTTCTGCAGCAACCTCTTCAAATTTGCAAACACATTCTTTCCCCCTTCATCACGTCGGATTCCTCCAAAGTTTGTGTTGCAATTGTCGCCCGTAAATGCAATGCATTTTTCAGACAAATTGTTTTTTGCCAATGTTTCAATGAGATATTGTGCAATGGTTTCTGCTGTCTCATTTGGTGTGTCTTTAACCTCGATTAATTTGTTTGCATGCCACCCCTCTTCCAGTCAAAGTACTGGATTATGATTGGGAATAGTTGGCAGTGTCAGAGTCTGGAAATGCTTTTTTTAGCAAGGCACTTGTGCAATCCATAGATCTGTAGCTGTTGTGATGTTTCAGTGTGAAATGCAAACGCACCCTCCGCTGCATTTACAGCATCCTCTGTTTTGCCTGGTCTAACAAAGAAGTCTGTCAACTTTGCCGACAAACTCTCACCTTGCACAGCTTTCCTATGTTTGTCTGTGTCCATGTGCGCTTTAAGATCGCCTGCACCTTTATTGGACACACGTATGTGCAAGCTTTGCACACGGTGCACTCCGCCTCCCATTTGTTCCGACCGGGTCGGTACATTTGGAATTTCTTCTGCAATTCATCTGTAAAAGTACATTTGCGCTTTGGCATTGTGAATGTGAGCTGCGGTCCGCTCTGTCCCCTTCCTCTGTTTGTGTGTCAGCATAGTTGTAGAGCCGCCCACAAAGCTTCAGACTCAGGGATTACGTCACACACGCAACAGAGTGCCGTAGTATTCTGTGCAATGCGCCAGTCAATGTAAAGGTGGGGTAGGTACGTTTCAGAAACCGGCTCGAGATACACTTTTTGTTATATTCCATGGAATGCTCTTAACATCCCGATAGCAATGAATATCTGAAGTGCTTTGACAACAAATCCATAAAAAAATGTCATCTGTAGAAGCCGTAATACTGTAAAAAGTACAACCAGAAGGCAGGTAGGCCTACCTGCCTGTAAGCCTTCCATCGGGGCACAAACTTATCTCGTGCCCTCATTGGTCATGTGCGCGTTCGTGTGTGTTGGAGGAGGGGCTCTGTGAGGAGGTGGCAGATTTTCTCCGGTTGTGTATTTTCAAATTCTAGCGATCTCGAGCCGGTTTCTCAAACTTACCTACCCCACCTTTAAGTACATGCAAACGGTCCGCGAAACCCGGACATTTTCATAAATTTATAAACCCCCCCCCCCGAACGACCCGGACAGGGCGTAAAAAGAGGACATATCCGGGCAAAAGAGGATGTTTGGTCACCCTAATTTACATGACAAAATGCTAACGTACCAAATTAACATGGTGAACATGGAACTAATATAGCCTACCTGCTAAACATCAGCATGTTAGCATTGTCATTGAAAGCATTGTAGCATGCTAATGTTAGCTCAAAGCCGAAGTACCTTCCTATCAAACATTATTTGACTTCCAATTGACATGACAAATGCTAACACGACAAATAAACATGGTGAACATGGAACCAGTATATCTGCTTAACATCACCATGATAGCGTTGTCCTTGTAAGCATTTAATTTAGCATGCTAATATTAGTTCAAAGACGAAGTGTGTAAATCCAACCTCACAGGTCTGTTAGCATGGCCATTTAATTTTAGCAAGTTTGTACAACCTGATCTCACCAGAATGCGTGACTCCACCACGACTCCCTAACACCACAATACGTTATTTAAAAGATAATGATCATGTAGGGGACATGATCATTATCTTTTAAATAACGTTAACTAAAGGGAACAATCTATTTGACACAGCTGAAGCTCTGGCCTATTGTATTACGACGAGCGTCCATTCCCATTGGATAACAGAGATTTGTACACCCGGAAGTAAGAATTCTCCTTACTGTCGATTGATTTTACAGTGATATCTGCACTACTCATCGACTAAAAAACACCAGATTATCCTTGTTAATTACAGAACATTGATTGGTTTGAATTGTGTACAATGCTTTTGTATTTTCCCCCTTCAATTCGGAGAAACAAAGATTTTTTCGGAGTTTTTGGACGGCAGAAGACACTACACTACCCAGAAACCTCAGCTATCGTTTGGGACTACACCATGTGCTTAGCTTGACAAACCCCGTGATCAGTCCTCAAGCTCTTTGATTGGTTGACCTCCAACTGCATTCCATATGAAAAAAAAAGGGTTGTAAAAGAGAAAATCATACTTTATTCAGCAGTGCTTGCTTTACTCTTTGATAGTCATCACATGAATGCATTGTAATAAATGGTTTGGTTGCATTAAATATTACACATCTGTCGTAGTTCTTTATTTATCTACAGAGATCGGGCTCAGAATAGACCGGAAACTATTCTTTTACTGTTCTGTTTTAATTTCACAATAAATTAGTAGTCATATTTTGTTTTGATATTATTGTTTTTTATTAACTACTAGACCGCTGGGTCATGTTAAGACCATCTTTTCTGTGTTGCTGTGGGGTTTTTCCATCGCTTTTGTGTTACAAATATCAAAACAATAACAAAATAATATTCGTCGTAAACTAAACCAGAAACAGCAGTATATCTTATTTTGTTAACACTGTAAACTTTACAGCTTTTTAACCCAAACCACCTACTGGTTAAAGCACGTTATTGCACGTTAGTAATTGCAATGCAGGAAGATTGTGTTGCTTTTAACGACTGTTTAAAATGCCTTTTTCTTAATGTCTTTCATTTTTGTAAAGCACTTTTGAATGTGTTATATTTTATGAAAACATTTAAATATTAAGAGTACATACAAAATAGTGAGAAAGTAGAAGGTCAATGATATAAATATAGAATAGAAAATATCAAGAAGATACTCAAATGATATCTAGAATAAAACAGTTTAGTGCCTGATAGGAGGATGTGCTAACTAATAAGGCTTTATTTAAACATTAAAGAATACTTTAGGTTAAGGTCTTCATTTAAATAGGAAAAAAGCTTTGGGGGTATCTAAATATTAAGCCTGACAAAGTCTAAATTGCATGGTTTGTTTTGGAACTTGACAATCAACTTTCCTGCAATGTTAACTATGTTGAAGCACTTATTTTAACTGATATTATACACATTAATTATAATCTTATGTATGTAGATAGTATAAGAAATGTGCAGAATACGACAGTGTAATGGTGGAAGTATACACACATTGATAGATGTCTTGTAATGCACTGTTGAGGAACCTGTGACTCAAGTTTTTCATTCATTACATAACTACGCTGTTGTGTATATGATATGTCAATAAACCTTAGAAAATCTTGAAATCTTGAAAGGGATGTGCAAAATAGCAATTATATACAGTCTTTAATTAACTATTAGAGAATAACGAGTAGGCCTAATGAATATGCTTTAAACGGATCTGCAGATAAATATGTAGTCTTCTCAAGCACCAACTATCAAATATCTCTCCTGATTGTTGGCACTTGACAATCACCTTCACTGCATTTCACTCAGGTGTAACTAAAGTCTGATTTAAGGGTTGTTTATATTTCACATCATTAATCCAAATCTGTAAAGTAACTCAAATAAATGTAGTGGACTAAAAATACCAGGTTAACCTTAAAGAAAGCCCTCAGGATTATAAAAGACCCCATCACCCCAGCCACAAACTGTTCTGTCTGCTGCCGTCTGGCAGGCGGTACCGCAGCATCCGGACTAAAACCACCAGACACAGAGACAGCTTCATCCCACAGGCTACGTTCAATTCCTGTTTTGAATAGTGTGCCGTCGATGGGTTTCATTCCATTTCAAAGTCCTTTTGGACGCTCTGTGTAAACTTCGCACACTGCCACTCCAACATCCAATCACAGAGGTTGAGGACTGATCACGGGTTTGTCAAGCTAAGCACATGGTGTAGTCCCAAACGATAGCTGAGGATTCTGGGTAGTGTAGTGTCTTCGGCCATCCTAAAACTCCGAAAAAACATTTGTTTCTCCGAATCGAAGGGGAAAAATACAAAAGCATTGCACACAATTCAAACCAATCAATTGTGTAATTAACAAGGATAATCTGGTGTTTTTTAGTCGATGAGTAGTGCAGATATCACTGTAAAATCAATCGACAGTAAGGAGAATACTTACTTCCGGGTGTACAATTCTCCGTTATCCAATGGGAATGGACGCTCGTAATACAATACAGGGGACATGATCATTATCTTTTAAATAACGTTAACTAAAGGGAACAATCTATTTGACACAGCTGAAGCTCTGGCCTTCCTTAAAAACTAACTAATTTAATCAAAATCACAGTTGCATTACACACAATGCACTGTTTTTTGAGAACACAAATTCGTAACTAATGTAATTTTTACATTCTGACGATTTTTTTTAATTATTATGAATACAAATAAAGTAAAAGAAGCCTCCCGTGAGTTACTACAAGCTATAAAGTAGATTTAAAAAAAGTTTTATAGAATAAAAGCTCACTGCAGGACGTTGTAGAAATGCGTGTGTGCACCACGACAAAGGAGCCTCATTCACTTTACATTGGGGTTGTTTGCGTGGTGCCGACACGCAAATGTAACAAAGTTCGTGACTCCACCACGCTTTGTGGTGTTAAGGAGTCGTGGTGGAGTCACGCATTCTGGTGAGATCAGGTTGAGTTTGTAGACCATCTGTTTGACAGATTCACACATTTAAAGGCTTAACAAATGGTTTAAAAGACTAGAATAGAATACCTTTGATACCCTTTTTAGAACTAAGTTATCACAGCTGCAATAATTTTTCTTTGCAATGTTCACGAGGTAAATACATGAAAAGTAGAATCTATATGATAGAGAATATAGTTTTGGCTCAGTGGAAATTGGTGTGGGTAACCAGGTGACTGTGACTGAAAAGGTCTCATAACACAGAGTGAGAGATCAATGGGTCGTTCAGCCCGTACGACCGTTATCGTCCTCGTGTGGCAAGGGCTTTATATTCTCTCCGCTTTATCTCCACCAGGCCTGCTGGGAGAGGAATGAAAAAAGAAAGATTGACAGGCATTCTCTTTAAAGTCTGTGACAAGACAGGACAGCAGAGCCTTCAACGTGATAGCTGCAATAATGCAATTTAAATACCTTTCCATTAGAAGGTATGCATTCTTCTCGGTAAGACATTGCCTCCAACACCAATGAAGCTCTTTGAGCCTCTTATCACTAATTTAGCAGGTATCCTGAGGGATGACTGGTTTGGATGACAGCACTAAAGGATCCCCTTTGAAGTGTAGGAAGCAGTGTTTACGTGACAGTGATGTATACTGAAGGATGAAGAGCTGACAGGCCTCTCTGTGGGTGTGCTTTCTTCTTTGTGTTACTGTACTCAGGGCCGCCCCTCCCTACACGCAGATCACGCAGACTGCGTGGGGCCTCACCTCACGGAGGGGGCCTCATCTTGCGGAGGGAGCCTCATTTAAAGCGCAAATGGGGTGTTTTGAATATTTTACGTCTAACAAGCGGCTACAAATGTTGTCGAGTACATTAAGCACATTTTCTGCAATAATCTAAAATCTAATGGAAAAATCCTATTGGCTTTTTGTCATTGGAACCAGTGCAATGCTACCTTCCTGTTTGCCTACAAAAATGCTTAACCCTGCATCATGCCTAATTTTATTTCTTTCAAATTCTTATTTTAAATTTGACCACATTTTCCTGTGTCAAGATACAGATTACAACATTGCTGCAACATGAAAACATGCTGCTTTTGAGAAATGTTGAGCGATAATACTGCACATACTTAGGACAAAAAGCTTATAGGTTGCTTTTTTATGATTTCAAAATTGAAGTAAAATGATATTAGTCATGATATTACAGTATCCCCTCTATCTTCATATGCACAGATGGCATGGGGCTCTAGTTCCTGCATTGGGAGAGATTCAGACCACCGGAAGCAGCAGAAACCGAGGTGGATGACTTCATGACAAGCAGCTGGGAGAGACTATGTTGACCTCTGATTCATGTTTAAAATACAGGGGTGTGGGATGTGAGTTTTGTGTCAAAAACCAAAAAATAAACAGTAGGGAAATCACTGAGGAAAATAATTGTAGTCCTCCAGGTGTTTTAATACAATAAACAGAAAAGTGTGATAACCATTATGTCAGTGTGTAATGATGAGCAGAGGGGTTGCAAATGTTGACTCAAATATTCATCTGGAATGAAAATAAAATCATCACTTTTGCCACAAAGTTGTATTATCTGATAACTTTGCCTCACAGGCCAAAGGAATGTAAGACCTCTCAATAAGAATGGCTTTCCAGATGTCTATGTATCTGCTGGAGGCTTAGGTTTCAAAGACCTACATTTCCATTTTCTTTCATACATTTACTCTCCAGCTGGTTCTGTGACCGTAGCCCCTGAGAGTCAAAAGTGACCCTTGAACTTCTGGGCTTGTGGACATTCTGCACTCTGACCTGTGGCCAGAGATCACGCTGAAAATTATGTCTGGCCACTGACCACGTTTCAATCAAAGGAGATGCAAGGCTTTGCTTAACTTGAGAGTGTGTCAAGCAGATAATTATAGTCAACAAAAAAACTTGAGTACAAACGTATATGCAAATGTGGTTTGTGTTTGCTTGTTTCCCTGTGTTTGTGTGTGTGTTTGATTTCTGCTTGAAAGAGCTGTTGTGTATCACACTCAAGATGGAGGTGTTGCAGAATGAGAAGAATTTGACCCACACTTCCTCTGATCCTAGACTAGCAGGGGTCCGGTTCTGTCACATGTTCGCCTGTCTCTTCCGATAAGGCAGAGGAGCACAGAGAGCGGCCCGCAGTGTGGTCAGACAGCAGAGTGTTCTGATAATGTAATGGTTTGAAGCCCACATATCACGTGCCAACATCATCAAAAGGGTCCTTTCCAGACTGCAAATAAGAGAGGAGATTGTTTTATTGCGTCATGACAGCAGTCAAGACATAACAATAATTTAAAAGGTTAGCATAGTTTGAAGACAGTGTGAAAACCCACAACAATGAAGTTAATACAATAATGAAAATGTGTGAATAAGAAAGTGTTGGGTGCATAACAGAAGTCCTCTTTGTCCTTAATGTAATTTGGATGATTACTACATTGCAGGTAATCCCTTGTGTCTAGTTGTTCTCATTTATTGTTCATACTCATACCTAAAAGTAATGCATTATAATATGTATATAACCAACATCTACAAATCGTTTGTAACCCATGTTATCCTAAGTCAGAAAGTCAAGAGAGATGAAGTCTATGCACGTGGTACAGCAGCATCAGGACTAAAACCACCAGACTCAGGGACATTTTCAACCCCAGGCCATAAGACTATTAAACACCTGAGCTTGCATTATTTTTATAGTTATTGTTGTTTTTGATATTTATTTGTATGTCTTTGAATTGCACTGTTGAGGAACATGCGATCTAAGTTTTTCATACAATATTGAATGTAAGATAGAAGTTATGTTGGATAAATAACTCAAAAAAGTAATGACATCACTGTGAAACACTTGGCACTCCAATTGGCTAGCGCTCCAACACATTTTACGTGATAGGCTAAGGTTCGGAACACCTCTAAGTAGTTGACCAATCACAACATAGTCAGTCAGCTTACCAATCAGAGCAGACTGGGCTCTGGTTTCAGACAGAGGGTGAAAGGATGTGCTGCAGCACAAGGCACTATGATAAAAATAAAGAGCATGAAAAAATGACACAGTAGAGGCGCAAAATACAAATATGAACCTGGAAATTAGCATAATAGGGCCTCTTTGATACAGGATTGCATATTATAAATGCATGTGTTCCTGGTTAATTGTATGTTGTATTAAGCCCTATATCGGTTGTATTCATCATCACATCTAATTGTTTGGGTTTAATTAGCTAATGCAGCATTAGCTAAATGGTTCAACTCAGGTTGTATTTTTCACATTTATAACCTAGTGGTGAAACAAAATTGAGACATTGTAAATTGAGACGGTAACAGTGGGAAATTCATTGAAAACGTAACACGTAAACCATTTATACATGTCGTATTCACGCCCTTATGAAGACCTAATACATGATACACTATGATATGGAGGGCAGGGCTTTGGTGGAACATCAGTAACGAATGTCATGCCTGTGAACATTACTCACCCACTATGTGCTCTGTGACTGTTGCACGGTTGAGTTAAGGCTTGTCTTGCTTTGTGAAGTGCGCGATGCCATGTGTCTTGTGACCCACACAGCAGGCCCCCCCACCTGTCTCCCAACTTCTGGGCTTCATTTATTCACCTATTCATCTGCTTTAGGAATATATGTTGTCTCCTATCAATTGTCAATGAAGTTGAGTCGTGTATCTCTATATGGAGAGTATGAGAAAAAGAGGCTGTCTGGTACCTGCTAGTCTATGGAAACAAATATTTGTTTCTGAAGAGTTGATATCAACCCAATAAATACAATAATACATTTTCCGCTTGCAGTCATCATTAGTAATTATAACAAAATATCTAAATGTTACTTATTTTTGAAAATGTTATATTACTTTAGTTGGTATTATACCCTTTGTTGCATTTCATAATATTATACAGATTATGCATTCTTGTATTGATTATTCAGTCCATAATGACTTCAAGATAATGGAGTAAGTGACTGAGAGTAATGAGAGGACACTGTTTGGTATTTCATGGTATATTGCTGTGCAAAGCATAACGTTTCAAACCATTTTCATAAAAAGAAGAAGAAAAAAAAGAAGAAGAAGAAGAAGACATACTTTATTAATCCACTCTGTTGTGTTTACACACACATTACACACACAGGCGGGATATACATTCACAAATATATATATATATATATACATGCACAACGCAACCACATGCAGATAGGAGAGGTGGCAGAGCAGAGAGGCTGCCAGTTCACCGGCGCCAGGGAGCAGATCGAGGTTAGCTGCCTTGCTCAAGGGCACCTCGGCAATAAGAGAAGCAATATTGCAATAATCATTGTGATTCCAAGTAAGGTAACATTGTTTTGCTAAAGCTGTATGTATGTAACATAGCATCTAGAAGCAAAGACATAAAGTTCTTTACACTCGCACTATATTTCAGTTTTTGTTTATTTTTGCATTTGGCTTTTTTATTTTGAGGCCATACAAAGCACTTAAACCGTTTATTGGCACTGAAGCAGTTTGTGACACCACATCACAGATACGTTTCTTTGGCTTTTAAACACTGTCGTATAGTTTCATCATATGCAGTAAAGCAGTGACACCCTGTGAATCTCCCTTTACGACCAGCACCACTGTCGATCTCAAATCTTATAATTTACAACCAGCTTACTGCAAAAACAAAACAAATGTAGAATTCTACCAACAAAAAACCTTCACTGTTGACCTTAACTTGTTCTTTTTGAATACTTTTGAAGAGTATCATTATCCATTACATAATGGGCAATATTTAAGTGATTACACACGAAAGACTCTGTGGTCATTATGTCATCCAACACTCACAGTCATTGTTAAGGTCTATAACAAGACTCGTAATTCTTAAAGAGTATACTCGCTTCATCCTTTGTAGCATCCATTACAGGAAGCAGCACACACAGGGGTCTGTTTCTCTTTAATTTACATTTCAAGTCTCACTGCTTGTTAGTGAAATATGTTGTCGTGCTCATTTAAAAGCTGCGGTTCCACTGCAGTGTCTGGAAGTGTTTCCTGCACATACAGCTTGAAATACTAACAAGGAGTTAGTGAGGAGAGTCAGATAGATAGTTTTGGTGTTATACTGTTAGTTGAAAATACCTATTTGTCAGTTCAGATGGGAATGTCATTGTTTGTGTGTAATTGAGTGTGAAGCAAGGTGGAACATTTCCTGAACAAATAAAAGTGAAAACCGTGATCTAAAGACAATATTTCTAGGCATTTACTCTGAAGAACTGCCATCAATTCCTCAAATATATGTTGTCTACATCACTTCCATTGTAACAATCTAATATCTCTTGGCCCTGAAAGTCAGTTTTCGGGTCAATCCTGAAATACAGAATCCATGATAGTTTTGACAATATTCTGCATGTCTTTGATCGTGATGCCAATCATTTTACACCCAACCAACAAGACCAGTTTTCCGACCACACTCAAAACACAGTCAAAAGGAGGCCATTAGTAACTTACAGCTGTCATTTAGTGCTCAGATAAAAGCCCCTGAGTGGGACCATTACTCTGATAAAAGCAGCTCTTTGAAGCAGAAAAGGGACAGCAGAGGCAGTAAAGACGGAGCAGCAGACTTCCTGTTTCATACAGGTCGTTCAGACCTATACCAGTGTGTGTTGGACTGTGACTGGCAGATGGGAAGTGTGACTCAACACTAATGCACTTCTTTATTCTTCTTCCTGACGTGATGTTTAACCTAGTAATGCTATTACATGTTTAGTTAGTAACCTAGCTTTTATGTTAGACGATGTTGTATACAAGTTTGCTGGGAAACATATTAAATCGTAATGTGACACTTGATATTGTCTTGGATTTTGGATATATCAATATGACATGTGTTGTCTTTTCCTTGTTTTAAAGGCTACATTACAATAAAGTGATGTTATTTTCTGACCTTACTTTTTTTGTAAGTCAATATATTAAGATTAAGATTTATATTTCAGAAATCTTATTGTGTACATAATTTGTGATTAAACATATGAAAAGCCTATAATATTGTCACAATATGGATATTGAAGTATATTGAGGGCTAGTTTACTCAATAGTGAACAGTCAATAGATATCATTTTTCTTTCTTTCTGGGGGTTATGGTGGATACATCTCCACACTCAAAATGACGGTAAATATAGTGCAATATATAATTTGGAATTCAATTCGAGTCTCAGACCCAAACTGAGAAAAACCTGATGATATCATCAGGATTTGACATGTGGTGTAGTGGGTTGTGTGTTGGTGTTCGGATCAGGGGGTCACAGGTTCAAACAGTCAGCAGTCGTTGTGTCCCTGAGACACTTCACCCCAAATTGCTCCTGTGGGGATTGTCCACAGTATTGAGCATGTAAGTCGCTTTAGATAAAAGCGTCTAACATGTAATGCAATTTACTTCCATTTGGGTATGTAAGCTGTATGTGAAGAACCTGTGGACTTTTAGATCAAACATTCTCCACAATTAAGCAATCGATCAAACTTAATGTAAAAAGTCAAAAATGTTGGCGTCAGAATTGTGAATAAGATGGATGTCTCTCAGAGGACATTAAGGGGGCTGATGAAATATTTTGTCTGGAATTACATATGGAGTAATCAATCAATCTGATTATTTAATTCCATGTTGCCTTGAATACACTGAAGATTAATACTCATGCCATCAACTTGGAGAGTTCTTGGTCTTGATTACATTACGAGTAAAATCACCAGGGCAATAATAATGTGTGTCAATAGGTCTTGAAAGTCATAGTTCCTGGTTAATGGAGATTAACAAGTTATTAATCAAAAAGCATGGCTTGCGACAGTAATTTGTTTACCCAATTCCCAGTAAAATAGGAAATTAAAGCTCAAAGTAACAAATTAAAAACAGAGTATACTGCACAATAGTATTTTGAATGTTGCATACACTGTACCTGTCAGAAAAAGTTACAGTAGCAGAGAGTCAAAATGTGATGATGGTGTGGTATTTTAAACAAATGACAATATGACACTGGTGAGTCATGAGCCGATCACAGTATCCTTGGCCCTCAAACAGCAAGGCATTGTAAACATGTATACACAATCCAGAAGTATACCAAAACTCATCATCTGTGTGCCTGAAACTGAAAAAGTCATTATATTACACTTCTGTTCTTTTAGATGTCCATGAGACTTTGGGCTCTCTTTAAAGGGGCCCTATTATACACATTTTACGCGTACATATTCAATGTGCCTCTACTGTGCTGCAGCACCTCTTTTCACCTTCTGTCTGAAACCAGAGCCCAGTCTGTTGTGATTGGTCAATCGCTTAGAGATGTCCCGACCCTTAGCGCTGAGTGCCAATAGAAACTTGAGTGTTACTTATAGGGATGTCACTATGTTACGGAAATAAACAAATGACTACAATCGAGGGGTTACACAATGGGGGAGGGGGGTGGAGTGTGTGGAAGAAAAACTCCCTATGGCATGAATTTGGGGATTTTAGCCTTTGCAGACCATTTACATGGACTAAAACACTCTACAATAAGGGGATACCCCAACAAAGCATAATGGTTCTTATTTAACATAATCCTATTCAAGACCTAAGGGCACCTTTTACGTCAAAGTCGGTTGACTTAAAAAAATTCATTGCCATAGCACAAAGTAAGGAGCACACACCTGAATTGAATGTCTTCAGAGAAAATAAAGAGAATGTTGTTTTCCAAAATAATAGCACTGTAACAAACTTTATCCAAACATAGATAATTGACTGTGAGAAAGTAGAATTGTCACATCTTCAAATAAAAAAAAAGTCTTACCCACATTGTCACTGGTGATCTGTCAACAGAGACTCACAAAGCAAAGCATACAATTGTTGCACATATTTGACACACAAGTAGTGAGTATTGTTTGGCTTGTAATAATATAATCTCTCTCTGCTGCCAAACATATGGAGCTATTGCTAAATGCTGCTCATTGTGCTGTGCGGGGGGGAAAGTGTATTGAATGCATGTCAACTGTAACTCTCGCAGGTTCAGGCCCTGGGGTCTTTGTGACCTCAAATAACACCCAGCAGAGGCTGGGACGTCAGATTGAGCAGGACGGCGGTGAGAGGAGAGGGGAGATATGGAAACACATTATGGGAAAATAAAGAGAGACAAAGGGAAGTGTAAGGAAAGAGTTATCCCTTAAACTTTTAAATGTATTCTGCACGGTGGTCTGGGTTTAGACATCACCATGGTTGCAATACCATACAAGATGGGTGGAGTATCCCCATCCAGACCCTCTTTCTTCCTCTTTCTAACCCTAACACACATCCACACACACACCCACACACACACACACACACACACACACACACACACACACACACACACACACACACACACACACACACACACACACACACACACACACAACGAGGCATTAATGACCACAACTCCCTAATGAGTGCACACTGAGTAAAAAAGTGATTGCTTCAATCTCCTGCTCTTTCTTCCTGAAAATCAAGTCTGTCTCTCTTGCTTAGTCTATTTTGTTCTGGGAAAGTGTGTGTGTGTGTGTGTGGGGGGGTTCCATTTATAGACAATAGCAGCTGACCAGGTCATCATGGCATTAGTGGAAAGTCTGAGCCAGCACTCAGAGGAAGTAGGGAGGAGGAGGACGATGCTTTCCTCTTGGGGTTCAAAGGTTACTTCTATCCATTACAACACTGCTCCACCTCAACGGACTGTCTGTGCGGAAGACGAGATAAAAAGGTTTATGTACATGTGTGCCTGATCAGGATCACGGTACATGTAAGTTGCGGGAGTTAGCTCACGTGCTTGAGTGGGTCCATGTATTAGGGCTGAATCTTTTCCATAACGGCCCAGGTTCGAATCCTACCCGGGGGCCTTTGCTACATGTAATTGTGCTCAACCTTCCCTGTTTATTTATCTATTTAAAAAAAGGCATGGAAAAATAATTTGTTTTGATCTGGGTCAAGTAAATAAAAGAAAATGATGTCCCATTGCTTGGCTATTTAAAAATGCTTGGCTTGTGCATTTTGTCCATTGTCACACTTCACAATGATGACCAATCATTAGTCTGCATCGTTTTTCACAACCTTCATTGCTGAATAAGTTTAAAAGCAAGTGATATATCTATGAATGTGGAAGATAATACTCAAAACATATTGGTTTCTAATGAGACAAAGTTCCAGCTCGACTTCTGCCCTGCTCTGTCCTTCCTTCTCGACTGATTACGTTTTGTGGGGAGGATCACAAACAACATTTCCCTATTTTCCTAAATTTGTGAAAATCACAGCTTAACATACAGCCCTCCAGAGAGACATGAAGAAATCGTAGACTGTTGAGATGCACAGACACGTGGTACCAATTGGACCTTAACTCCTGGAGTAACACCCTTTATGTCAGGGAGGAGAGAGGAAGCAACATAGCCTGCTGTGTGTGTGTGTGTGTGTGTGTGTGTGTGTGTGTGTGTGTGTGTGTGTGTGTGTGTGTGTGTGTGTGTGTGTGTGTGTGTGTGTGTGTGTGTGTGTGTGTGTGTGTGTGTGTGTGTGTGTGTGTGTGTGTGTGTGTGTGTGTGTGTGTGTGTGTGTGTGTGTGTGTGTGTGTGTGTGTGTGTGTGTGTGTTCCATTAAACTGTCACGCCTGGCGCAATCCATTTCGTGTGTGTGTCTATGCACTCGTGTCTCTGTCTCTGACATAATCCCACCAGTCAAAAGACCCGATGTCAACATCCAATCAGTGGACTGTTTTAGGTGGCTGTCAAGAAATTACACTTCACGCCCTAACATCACGCCTTCTGACGCTGCTGATTTGCGACTGTGGTTAAACTTCACTAATCTCCCACCCATTAAACTACACTCAATCTGACTTTCTGTTTTTCTAAGGCCCATCCTTTGGACTTGGAGTAGTTTTAAACGATGGATCCAGTTTTAAACACACGTGTATTGAGTGAACTTTGTATACTATGAAGTCATTGTAGATCCACATTTTTTTTTAACACACAATATGTTTGTTTTTGTCACAATATATAATAAATGACTGTATATTTTCAACACACAAATGAAAATTGTTCTAGATAAACTGTTGGAACAAAGGAGACGTCTTTACTCTTTTTTCTGCTATACTAAAAATAACCAGACATAATGTGTCTTGGTCACCTCTTCATGCAAGAAAGATTACTTTTTTAAAAGATTTTGAAATGACTGTTTCCTGCTTTTGACGATCATTCAAGTATACATCAAAATGATTAAGGAAATAATAATCTGATAGAATCCCAACCAGAAGTATTTGTACATTGGTCTATATGGTGATTCAAGTATAATTACAGAAGATTATAATATCACGTGAATTTGGAAGGATGAAAACCAACCAGGAGAATTTGTACTCTATATAATTGAAATTGTTCAAAATAAAGTTGAAAAGTGCTAATGCTAATTGCCTGACCTCGGCATTGGCAATGAAAAAAGTCTTAACATCATCCACCTTTCTATATCTTAAAGTGTTAAAAGAATCTGTTTTGGAACAGGACAAGTGGTGTCAATGAAGGTGTACTTCACTTCATCCGACAGAGATTTGGGGGTACGTCAGTTGAGGACCACCGTCGATTCAAACACTGCATCACCAAAGGGGAGATGAGCGATGAGATGATACGCGGGCCTTCACTTCAAAGACGTTACTGTCGGATAAGTAAAACAGTACAAGCACCCATACACAATATTTACGTTAAGAAGGGTAAGAGAAGACAGCTAGCTACAGTGTTTTCAGCACCATTACACAGCTGCAACCTCTCATCCTAACACCTGAGGCTCAAATACTGCAATGCTTCCGCCATTGGATGCCATTGGACAGCTGGAAGTGAACTAGAAGTGGAAGCTGTGACTTGATGCCACAGTTTCACTTAACACAGGTAGAGAACCATAACAGGATTTTGTTAGGGGAGACCTTCTTAACATAGGTGTTTAACATGTCATGGATACTTTTTGAGCAATTAACAGCAGGGACATTTTTTTTTGTGTCTGATTAAGGGTCGGGGGCAAAGAAATATTGTAAAATGAACCGAGCTACAATGTTTCAGGACCCAAACATAAGTGTCTTTAAAATAAAATGCTTTAGGTAATTGTCAAGCACGTGTTGGCTCATGCACAAATTGTCCTACAAAGTGCTATGATGGACGTAGTAGCCTGTTGAAAAACTGTTCTTTGACTTCACTATGTTTCAGAAAAGAAAAGAGCCTTAAAACAGGCCAAGGAGCAGAGTTTCTGGATGTCAATTTATGTCAAGGAAGGAAATATCTCTACCTCTCGTAAGCCCTAAAAAAGGGGCGTTGTCTCAACTGATTGGCCAAGAGTGGAAAAGCACCCAGCTGCTCTCAATTATTAAATAGGAACCTGTCCCTACACTGAATAGCAGCCCAATCAACTCAGGGGGAGTGGAATATTCAGTTAAAATGATTTAGAAAAAAGGAAACTGAGAGAATGGGAACAGAAAGGGACAGTCATTATGCCTATATATGGTGATGCAATTATGCATTCTGTTAGGCTAGGGAATGTCCTTATTATTAACTGTAGTATTAACTGTAGGACATTATCCGCCTAATAAGTGCACCTGTTGTTCATTAGGCGTTGTTAACTGACACATTTCTTAAGATTTTAAAGTAGACCTTATAGATTTGCATCAGTCACATTATATTGTGTGCATAACACTGTTCCTCCAAAGTTTAAGCACGTGTAGAGGGGTGGTTGTGTCAGTCAGTGTGGGGGATTTGTGTTTAGTCTCAGGCTGCTGTACTGGACAATGCAAAAGTGAAACACTCCTCAGATTGACAGTATGACATATTTTGTGAACACAGGCCCACATCTCACTATACCTCCCTGAATAATTGCTCAATATATTCCCCAATGCTCCACTGCTGTTTCCTGCCTGTAGAGTCTCACTGTGGTAGATGTAGAACATAGAGAATGTGTGTATTTCACTATGGACACTTTACGAGATGTGTGGTGCAGTATTTGTGTGAGATGGATGTTGTTAAATACTGGCATCAAAATCTGTTTTATGTGGTACCCGAAAGGGGCGTACGCGTTACAACGGCGCAAAAATACTTCCATTATGAGAGAATTGCGGATCTGTTGTAAGCTAACTAGCTAACGTAGCCAACCTAGACATTTCAAATATACTGACAAAAATCTTACAATTATGAAACAGACCAACTGTGCCAAAAGTTTCAGTTGGCCAACTTTATAATCCCTGAACGCCAACAAGCTCTCAGGTCCCAGCTGTGTGCACCACTTTTTAGATTGATGTTATCGTTGTAAGATGAGCTTTCTGCATCCTTTTACATTTGTAGCGTTTCGTTTGTGAAGTTGGTGAACGTGTTATATCATTTGAATGTGTTTTGGCACATTGTGTTGTTTTATTTGCATCGTTTTTGAAACTGCAGTGTGTTTATCCTAGGGTAAGTGTGTTCGGCCATTGTTGTTGTGTCCCATCAAAAGTGTTGAGTCTAGTCATGTTTCATGTTTTTGTTTAGTCCATTTTTGTATTGTTCATTCCAGGTTCCTTGACTTCCTACCCTTGTGTGTTTCTCCCGCTCTCATCAGCACCAACCCCACCCCTGATTGTTTTCACCTGTGCCTAGTTACCTCTTGTTTATATTCCCCAGTCTCCCCTTGTCTTGTGTCAGTTCGTCTTGTCCTGTCTCCATGCCAGTAGTCAGCGTACCAGCGACTAAGTATTATGACTAATTTATGCTCCAGAAGTCTTTAGTAAGTTTTGTTCCTCACCTTGTGAGCGATTTTCTTTTGTGCTTTTCTCAAACCGTTTTCACCTTGTCAAGAGTGTCGATCCTTATCCTGTGCATCCTTTTGGAATAAAGTACCTTTTTGCATACTATACCTTTGTCTCTCGGGTCGTGCATTTGAGTTCAGTTCCTTGTGATTCCAAGTTCGTGACAATTGTAACATGTAGCTTCCACAATGAATAAAGTAGTAAAAAACATAGAACATTTGGATGATTCAAAGTATGTTGAGGTAGTTTAACGCCAGCAAAACTATTTATATAATTGGTAAGATTTTACAGAATAATTCTTTTTTTTCAGGAAGTTATGACCATACGCCTCTATAAATGAAACCTGGATCGTACTGCTAGAGTTGTATAAGAGTTTGTTGAATTTGAAAGCAGATGTTTTTGGTTTTTCTGCTGTTAAACCCTGTCCCAATTTATTTCAATTCTTAAAGACCTCTCTGCTTAGTTATTCTTCATTTACGACAGAGAAAAACAAAAAATGTTTTCAACAATTCAAGGTATCAAATGGTGAGTTATTGATATGTAAAAGGTCATTTTGTGACGGATTTAGTAATTCCAACAACATTGGGATAATGTTAAGAAAAGTACCTTTAAGCTCATATTTCGTAAGTTTCCCATGATGCCAGTGACTCTTATCTATACCGTGCTAACTCTACTGTACGCTCTATTCTAGGAAGCCGTTAGCTCTGCACATGACTTTGTATTTCCTTATTTAAATAAATACTTGAGTAAATGAGCTTGTACCAAAGTCTGATATTGGTGCACTGGAGCTTAACTGTGTTTTACTGTGCAACACATAAACAATGCAGGTCTACAGGGGTTTGCTTCCACAGGGTCCGTTTTCTATTCATCACCTTAGCTTGTACACACTGTGGACATGTTTAACCAAAAGCTTATCATGTGAGTTTGGGTCTTTGAAAACATTTCATAGTTGGCAAAGTATGACATCATTACGGAAAAATACCTTTGGGTATTAGCCACAAATCACAACATTGGTTTATGCTTGATTCAGAAAGACTAAAGGTGAAATCATGATAATTATTTTACCTTTATCTTAAAAGGACATTTCTTAAAACTTCACGTTGCCTTATTTCAGTTGTATAAAATCTTTAGTTGCTCTGGAGGACGTTAAATAACCCTGATGATGTGGTAAGAGGTTTATAGTATGCATCTCTTAAATGGACTGCAAACCAAGTTAAATACATGAATTATTTTTTAAATGAATTATATTACTTTCTTTAATGATATGTATTAATTATTTAATTAGTACTTCTGAGTGTGTAAAGGACATATTGATTTCAATATGAATTATTGAATAAAACAAGCATAACATGGCTATTAAAGAACTATATACTATACTTTAAAGAACCTTGAAGCATTACTATAGTTCATGCCTGTGTACTATTTATCCACAAATAAAGACAAACACCATTCTAAGACCGTACAGACATAAACACAATCACCAGTATGAAATACTCAAAATGTTTTTACTTGTTTTCATCTTTGTAACTGCAAATGGTAATATTTGCAGCCAATAAAGAAAAATCATCAAAGGTGGAGATGTGTGGTTTGCACAGGAAATCGAAAATATGCAATATTGTTGTTAAAGATAAGATATGTGTAACTTCAGAGATTCCAAGGCATGAGTCCCTGATGATGATGAATACTTGTTCTCTGATGGTGGTAGGAGTGACATGTTTCCTGATTTTGGTTGGATATCCCCCTTCAGAGGAGTCACTTTTCAGAGCCCAGCCTCTGGGTTCTGCATTGCACAGCACTGCCTGCTGGTCAAAGGGAGAAACTGCATTAGTGAATCAATGAAATGACTGAAATTCCATAACATCCAAACTCTTTTGTATGGACGTGCAAACTTTATGTGGGTTTGTTATACATGTTTAGGTTACTATTCTGCCTCCAGCTTTTTATCTTAGCAGGACATTTTTCCTTGGATACATATTTTTGATCAATTTTTTTCAATGTCAGGCTCATAAGACTCATTCACTTTGAGCTGTGCCAGTTTTCACGCTATATTTGGGTGATTAAAGCCAAAACGTGGAGAATTAACGGCCTCTCGGAACATGCCAAATGTTGACTGGTCTCAGGTTTGAATGGGAGGCATGGACAGCCAATGTAAGTCTCTCTCCCTCTCCTCTCTGTCGCTCCTCCTTATACAACCCCCCAAAACCATCCCCTCTTATTAAAACAACTCGCCAATCTGTTGTAGCCCGGTAAAAGGGTTGGGGAGCCGAGGCAGCCATAAAGGAGGCTCCACACACACACAGCCGTCTGGAAGGAATTAGACAGAAGCGGCAGAGAGACTCTTGGCCACCTCTCTGCGCTCTGTGTAACCTGGATTCTTGGGGGGGGAAGTATAGACATACTTACCTACATGCCCCTCAAGACAGCAACATACAAATAACTGGAGTCATATTTAATGATTAGAGTAATTGCCTGGACTTTTTTTTATTTCTACGTATGACAGACGCTGCCAGAACACTTTTGAAATATGAATGAAAGCGTCATGAGTTGATGGAGAAAACTATTTATCATTGTTGCATAGTCTACTTTTTCTTTCTACTTTTTTACATAGCCAAAGTTGACTGACATGATGTTTGTGTTTGTAAAACGCGTACGGTGTGTGTTTGCTGACTGCAGACAGACTGTGAGAAACTAGAGAAGAGCAGCATCCAGCTGAGAAAACTTAGAGGAACGTGCGTCATTATTTTTTCTTTTTCTCGTGAATGCGGATCAATGTCAGCGGATTGATGAGACTCATTACTAGACTAGTGTCCTTTGCAACTTTGTCGAGACTTTTTCTCCCTGCGGAGCAGTACCAGAACCGCAGGAGCTGACCGCATCCTTCCTGAAGGACGAACGAGAGGACGACAGCTGCTTCAAGGTAGGCGGCAAGAGAGCCTGCAACCCGCTGACAGAGAGTGATGAATGCTCCATTAATAACCGCATCCACATCTTTTTTACATGTTGAGGCTCCAAACTGTCATTTCAATATATTTTGCGTAGCCTAAGTGTCATTATTATTTCTTTATTTCAAATAATAATTATATTGTTATTTATTTGGGCTCAATAAAAGGAGTGTTGTTAAATTGGGACACGCCAGCTGAACACAGTATTTATGTCATATGCTTTTAAATTGAACATAATTGCTTAATTTAGGGTCCATTTATTGTAAGTTACTTCGTTGAAATGTTATCATTAATATTAAGAGAAATTTGTTATATGTATTTTTACATCTGCTTTTCTTTTAGCCAAGCATTGTAAAGTTGTGGATATGTGTAAAAGATATCCGCCCAGATTAGTGTTCTCATCATACCAAACTATAGTCTTTGCTGAGCCAGTTTCCATCAGCATGAGAATAAACTAAATTGATGACGTCTCTAGTTGTACGTCATTCTTTTGAGGTTTGAGAGCCAATGGGAAGGCTGGATTTGGAAACATCCAGCGTGCCTTGTGGTGGAGCACGTAATTTGAATAGAAATGTGGAAAACGCATTTTGAGGACCTTTGAACACAGGCCGTTTTGGACAAAACAATTGTAAATGTTTATAATAATAATATCTGATGATTGGTGGCAGATTTTAATCTTGCTGAAAGTCTATCAAGTCCCTTTTGAACTCAGATTCAGCTTGGGTTCGTGATCAAAAAGGAATACATGAATGCTGACATGACCGAAAGCTTATTCAGGTGTCCGCAGAACACAGAGACATACTGTTGTCTCGCTCGCTGGTGGCATAATAACTTCCCCTAACGCCCACATAACACATTATACATAAATGCAAATGCACATCTGTCTCACTCCTTTGACATACCCTCTTCCTCCATCCGCCTACTCCAATGTCTAAGTGTGCAGATGGCACCATTGGTCTCCTATAAAACCCACACAAGGAATGCCCATCTGTGAGTTGGATGGGGAAGAATTCCTGACATTTCATTTCAAACATTTATTTATATCCCTTGAGATCATTGATCTCTTTTTCAAGGGAGACCTTTATCTTCCTCAACATCAAATCCACTTCCTGACATGGCTCATCTTTTCGTGATGCATCTGGGAAAGTGAAAGGTGGAGTCAAGATGATATCCACCTGTGAGGAGGAGTGGTAATAATAATAATAATATATTTAATTTATATAGCACTTCTCATCTGCCAAGACAAATCTCGAAGTGCTTCACAACAAGGGATACTAATACACTTTGAGAGATTAAACAAATAATTGTAATAATAATAAGAAATCAAAAAATAAAATATAAAATAGAGTACAAAAATAAAAGTCGGAGATAGCGATAAAAATGGCAGTACTCCAGGTGTACCATGCTCAAAGTTTATTGGAAGGCCTGCCGAAAGAAGAGGGTCTTAAGGCCGGTTTTGAAGACCTCGGTGGAAGGGGCAGATCTCAGCTGATCTGGGAGGGAGTTCCAGAGGCGCGGGGCGAATGAGCAGAAGGCTCGGTCTCCCATTGTTCCCAACTGGATCCTGTAGTGGATTGGGAGCCAGTGTAGTTTTGCAAGTATGGGGGTTATGTGTGCGGACCTTTTTGTACCGGTGAGAACTCTGGCTGTGCTGTTCTGGACTAGTTGCAAGCGGTTGATGGATTTGGCTGGGAGACCGGAGAGGAGTGCATTGCAATAGTCTAGTCTTGAGTAGACGAGTGCATGAACCAGTTTTTTGATGTCATCAGTTGAGAGTGAGGGCTTCAGTCGGGAAATGTTTTTCAGGTGAAAGAAGGAGGTCTTGGTGATATGTTGATGTGGGCTTGGAAAGACAGAGTGGGGTCAAACCTTACACCGAGGTTGGTGACAACGGAGGAGAGAGGAATGAGCTGACCATCAAGGGAGGGGCTGATGTTGGCGGCCTTGGCAAGCTGGTCGGTGGTGCCTATCAGGAATGCCTCTGTCTTGCTGCTGTTGAGCTGAAGGTAGTTGGTGGTCAACCAGGAGCGGATGTCTTCCAGGCAGGTGTTTAGTGTTTGGATAGTGGTGGTATTGGGTTGTGTTTTGATGTAGACCTGAGTGTCGTCGGCATAGCAGTGGAAGTTGATGTTATGTTGTCTGATGATATGACCCAGAGGTAATAGATAGATTAAAAACAGGATCGGCCCCAGCACTGAGCCCTGTGGGACCCCGCATGTCACTGTGGTGCCGTCAGACCTGGAACCCCCCAGAGACACGTGGTACTTCCGGTTGGTGAGGTAGCTTGAGAACCACTTCAGAGCCGTGTCCGTCACCCTGGTGTAGGTCTTGAGGCGGTGGAGGAGGATGGTATGGTCCACTGTGTCGAAAGCCGCACTCAGGTGAAGCATTTAGTCCACTGTCAGTATGAATAAATCAAAGTGAATGCTTTGAATAGGATCTAGAATTAGCTGGCTTCAACAGTATCGGAAACATAAATGATGTTAATTCAACACATCCCATGTCATGTTAGCAGCTTATCTACGTTGCAGACATGTATATATATATATAGACATATGTATGCACTTACAATGTATACTGGAGAAACTAAATAGCTTGCACACAAATCTGAATTTAATTGGTTTAAATGTCGATTTTAAAAGGATACTTTCAGGACATAAAATGATGTATAATCAGCACATGTGTGGAACCTCTTTCAATGCACACATGTATTTAGACTGAGACTATCTCTAATCTCTCCCCTAGAGAAACTTCCGACGCTGAGCATTTGGCTCAGTGTGCTTTACAGTGAGGAAGGCAATCCATCTCTGGCAGCTATTAGTGGAACATTAAGCACTTAAACAGAGATTTCATTCTCATCTGCAGCCATGTGTAACCCATGTCAGTTGCCTATAGCTGAGGAATAAAACGTGTCTGCACTCTTAAAAAGGTGATACACACACACAGTCATCATTGCTACAGGATGTTCTTCTTGCACAGTTTACTACCTATATTAGAGGAAGGCATTCCATGGCTGGCCTCCATTTTGGCTCACAACAAATTCCCATGTGCCATTACCGCTCACAACATGGGGTCTTCAGCGTGCAAAGGGGCCTTGGGGCTGGCAGGGTACTGGAAGTCAGGATATAGCGCACATGTGCCCCTCCCATAGACACAACACCACCTACCTCATCTATTCGGCAATAATGCTGCCCCAGTTTATTTTCCACGTTCGCTTGGTAAAGTAGCAGCCAGCCAGTAAAAGTGAAATTGTGGATGTCGGCATAGGCTTTGATTCCCACTACCTCATACTGAGTCATAACGGCTCACAGGGAGGGGTCATGCCAATGTTAATGCATACAGTAGGTCCAGGAGTAATGGCAGGAGCTGTCTACAGTTAGCTGTGTATGAGTGTTTTTGGCTCCTTGACATTTTGAATGTAATTGATGATGAAAAGTGGTTATCTTGTGGAAAAAGTTAATCTCAATTACAGTCACATCCTTGCTTTCTTTTCAGGCTAGCTTTAGTTTACCGTGTTATCTCTAAGCTCTAATTAACAGTGATAAGAATAGACTTTTCTACCATGTAGGGAAGACGCCAGCTATTTCAGAGCACTGTTGATAAGTGTCAGATAAGGGAAAGTGTTGGATCAATGCATGACAGGCTGGGATCATCAAAAGGAGAAACAATTTAAAACCTTTTTTATGGCAGACATTTCAGTATAGGAAAAAACGAATAACCAGACATACGAAGCATTCTCTACAAATGTTGGATCTCTACAAATGTTGGATCCCGCTACGTGGCGTAAGTCCAGTGCCTCAGCTGGCAGTGAACCGAGCCAAGAGTCTACCACTTTGCAACCACCCCATTCCCTCCTTCCTCACTTCTTTCCAACCCTCTTTCTTTCATTCCTTTTCTACATTTCCTTTTTTTCTGCTGCTCTTCCTTGCTTGATCTCTGTGGTCAGAAGTCATGTTAATTACTTCTGTTCTTTCACAAACAAAAAGTAAGGGATGAGTCAGCGGGAGAAGAACATGCCAAAAAAACAGCATCATTTGACCACAGTGTTTCATTACATAATGAATCGCAGCTTCACTGACCACCTTCACGTCTATACGCCACGATGATGCAACTACAACTGTTGTGGTAAAAGAGTGAGATGGTGCATGACGAAGAAACGGATGCACAGTAATAAAAAACAGTCTCTTCAGATGTTGTAACCTTTGTACCTCTGCCAGTTTGAGCCCTAACACACTGAATTGAAATGGAAAACAGAAGCAAAGGGAATAAAGAGACAGGGAATGTAATGGGCTTGTTGTAACATTGCACCTTTATGGAGCTGCCCACCTGATTCCAATCATATAGGGAGCGGTGCAGCGGGTGGTGTTACTGTTTAGCTCTGGTGCTTTTAATGGCACAACAGCACTTTGTTACCATGTGGGGGGTTTATGAGAGGGAGAAGGAAGAGGAGGAGAAAGGGGAGGAGTGAGGAGGGTGGCTACTTCCTAGCGGAAGCTTTAAAAACTCCCATGACCTTCAGTTCATCTGGAGTGAACAGTGTCATTCATACTGGAGTCTGAAACCGCACAGTGTCTGTTAAACTGCAGCAATATCAAAATAATGAAATTAAGATATATTAATGAGTACATTTGCTTAAGTCTTTTATTTTTGTACTAATTTGAGTTACTTGTACTTTACTAGAGTTTCTCTAGAAAGTCTTTCAGACAGAGGGTGAAAAGAGGTGCTGCAGCAGTATGAGAAAAATAAAGACCTTTTGGAACATTAAAGCATGTAAACATGTCACAGTAGATGAACAATATACAATAATGAACCTGAAAATGAGCATAATAGGTCCTCTTACGTAAGATAACTGAGTAGTTTGTGTTGCTCTGCATGCTTTCTATTCTCTTTTGAGATTTAACTGGTTAAGATGAAATTTTAATTCGTCATAAATGCGTAGAACAGAGTAGATCTCATATCAGAAAGCAGCTCAAGAAAGTAACCAGGAAGCGACAATCTGGCCTTGATTGTGTCGAGTGTGCCTCGCCAAAATCTGAAGCCAACTGTGGAGTCTTTCCCAGCCGCTCCCTCTCCACTGCCTCTTCTTCTGCTTAGAAACATGTGAGCCCTTTTCCTGCATCCGGTTACAACTGTCACAAGGGCCATCTTCACTTCTAATGCTTTTAAAATGCATCCTGGCTCTCTTTTCCAGCCCTGCCCAGCTCTCTGTCTCCCACACACACACACATATGTACGACGCCCAAGGTCTTTATGTGCATTGGTTGTTCATGTTCCAGCAATTTTGTGTGTGTGCATTTTCTGTTGGCAGAACATGATGCCTTTGAGAATTCAAAGGTGTGTACGATTTCAGCACGTCTGGTTTTCCAATTCTGTGTTGGTGATACATTTCGAGGCTTTTAGAAAACCATAAATAGCATTAGTATGTATGTATTGTATTCAGAGTTGGGTGTAACGCCTTACAAAGTAACGCATTACTGTAATAATATTACTTTTGTCGGTAACGGAGTAGTGTAACGCGCTACTTTTATAATTCAGTAATCACACTACAGTTACTAACATTGCCCCGACACGCGTTACTTCGGTACTTACTAAAATCAGTCATCAAACCTCAACAAACACCTGCAAAGAACACATGCTAAGGTGAAGCTAACGCACAGCTATTTGTTGTTTGTTTATATCACGTAGTCTGTTCTTCTTCTCTGTTTTCCGGTTGTTGCCTGTTTTGAATGACGAATACACACTACCGCCGCCTGCTGGTAAGGAGAGTTATTGCCACTCACGCATGCGCAGTTCGTACGTGCTCGGCTGAAGTCTTTGCGGTGTCTGGTTCCAGTGCAACACATGGCCAACACGCAGGAGAACACGCCGACGCAGCAGCGTGAGCAGAGATAGACTGCGCAAAATATACAGATAGCAGGAGACAGAGGACAGCCACGGTCAGATAGGAAAACATTCAGGATGTGGATCAGTCTTATGGAAACTGAACTAAAGAGAACATTTGAAACTTTAGCAGTCTGCGTGATCTGCCTGCAGGGAGGGGCGGGCCGGCCCTGCGAGTAAAGTAACGAATAAAGTAACGAGTTACTTTATGTAGAGAGTAACGAAGTAGTGTAATATATTACTTTTTTTTAGTAACTACCCCATCTATGATTGTATTCATGCCCAGAGTAGACCGGCCCCCACAGGTGTGAGCTGGCTCATTCTTCAGAGCAAGTCTAAAGTTTTATGTGAACATTACACTTCTAGTCAGTGACTGCTGAGTCACAATAATATAAAGATGTAAGCTTTATATTATCTCAACTCCACACAGACCATCAGTAAGCTGTCTTTTTTTAATCAGTTTCAAGTTTATACTGCCTGTGTCGATACAGTATACTGACACACACAAGTTCACGAACATCTACAGTACTAACTGTACAGATACACACAGTCTGGCGAGCCTTGTTATATTTTATGTTCCAACGAAGGCCTTGGAAGTGGGACCCTGCTGACAGGGATTCCACCACTCTCCTGTGAGTTAAGTCAAGAAATCTCTTCCTCTCTACAGATAATGTTCGCTCACACACACATCTCTTCCTGTACATGTACATTATAATGCTTAGCTCACAAAAGTGCACATACACACACACACATACACATACACATACACACACATGTGCTCATGGCCAGTTCTCAGCAGCAAAGTTAAGACTTAATGGCATTCACATTAACCCAGACACGCCACATCTGACATCTATCCACTGTTGCATCACATTCACAAGAGTTATTGCAGCATGTGGTGATTCCCTTGTCTGTGCTAAATCAGCAATTGAAGGACTTAAATGGATCAGAGAGTTCCCTACAGGAAGTGAAACGGTTTACACACACAAACATATAATAAAGTATTAAAGGGGAAATACAATGATAATTTTCAGGTTAATATTTGTATTTTGGGTTGCTATTAGAATATCTTAACTTGCTTTAATGTTGAAAAAACCAATTACTTTTCTTATACTGTCTGTCTGAATATACCTTTATTCACTCTCTGTCTGAAAAAGGTCAGTATTAGTGTCCGTCTCTTTAAGCCCCTCCCCTCAAAGCCCATTCTGCTCTGATTGGCTTGTCAGCTAAAATTGGTTAAGGGACTCAATTGTGAGTTTTAGAAGGTATTTTCACATTTCAATGAATAAAACCTTAAGTCGAAAATCTTATGTTTTCTAACTGTGGCCCAGAAGGAATTGTATTGTCTTATTTCTTATCGTGTCTTATAGGTCCCTATCGCGGCACAAACTCCTTATGAGTTATGCCGCTGAGAGGCTAAAATGTGCTCTTTGCTATGATGCGTTCCATATAAGAGTCTGAAGTCATTCATAGTCCATAGTGTTTAATAAAATGCAAACAAACAATGTAAAACTCCCAGAGCGCCATTCACCCTCTTCCCACATCATATCCTCCCAAACCGGCATCCAACAGGTGACCTAAATAACAATAAACCACACCCACGTGACCATTGCCGGAAGTGATAAACAATATGAATTAAATGCGATGCAAACAGAAATGAAGATAATAATACAAATAATAAGTAATGCCAAAACAAGCATTTTGGCTCCCACAGTCCCCTTTAAATTGATTGGGAGATAGAAGGACCTCTCAGACCCATGACAAACGTTGTTGGGTAAATGTTAATACATTTTTAGATAATCGCATGGCATTGACACATTTCTTTCTATCTTTGCATTATGCATTATAAGCCATGCTTGCGGCTTGCCTGTGACAATGGCATTATTTTTCATGGCCGAGACAGAAAAAATCTTAATACATATTGGAAGGATTGCCATGGAGTTTTTTCAGGAAATCTTCCAAACATTGAATTGGTTGGACTTAAATTCATCTCTAGCAACACTTTGATCAAAGTTTTCATTTATCCAGTAAAATACCTCGAACATTTATAACACATTAATGGTTCCCAGTTCCCACATTGAATCAAACTGACTTTGGTGGTCCCCTGAAATCCCCTCTAGCACCACCATGAGATTCCAATTTATAGTAATCCCATCAGGACTCTAACTCTTGTTAGATGTTAAACCTGAATGAACTAATGTTTCAAGCATGCATATGTACAGTCTAATACTACAGCTAAAACATGTTGTACAGTAGTGGTGCAAGGTACTTTGTGTGTACTTTTGTCTATTTATATTGAATAGGGTCCTAATATCAGATCATATAAAAAACAGATCACACGTAATTTGTCTCCAGAGATATAATGCTCCATAGCGATACAGCAACATTGGGAAGTACAGTTATAATAATCAAGATTATGTTGCCGTTGGAGGGTTCAGAGATTTTCTAGTCTAGATTATTCAACCGGTTACCTTTACGACTAATCTAAAGGATACTTGTCAATGAGTAGTCGCTTCTTCCTGCACAAGTTGATGGCCATCTGGTTGTATTATATTCAAGATAATTCTAATAATAACATCTCACATAACACTATGCATTTCACACCAAAACAATTTGGATTAAAAAAAAAAGCACAAAAGGCAACAAGAAAACAGTTTGATGTAATTTGGTACAAAGGCTGCAGCATCCTTTGTATTTCTTTTTACCAGTAAAGTTGAATAGTTACTGTAATGTTATTTCAAACCGAGCCACATGGAGATTTCCCAAAAGGAAAGAGCAGCAATACGCATTATTTCATCAGTTTTTCTGCTAACTCACCATCTACTCTCCATCCCAGCAAGATATTACATTTTTGTAAAAATATCTCCCAGACAGAGCCAGTGGGAATTACACTCAAGAGACGGCTAATGACGTTAGAGTGCATCTGCGTAAACGTCCAGCCCAAGGTCACCATAGGGTTGGACTCACACACAGATAGCAATGGGGTTCTATATGCCAAAATACAAAAACAATCAGAATGCAAGGGTGATATCATTCACATGTTCTAATGACACCTTTGACTTACACATATACGTTATACCGACATGCGTAGGATACACATACGCACCGCTCCAAAGTGTCAACATTCATGTGTCGATGACACCTTCAATGTCACAGATACTCCTCTGATTAGAGCAGTGTGTCTCAAAGTGGGGGGCGCGCCACCCCTGGGTAGCGCAGAGGCATGACAGAGGCCAGGAGGAAACATTTGTATGACAAATAAAAATGACGTCATGACCAGCGGAGGTTACACTCAGAAACCTTAGAAACCTATGAGGGTGCTGTAGGACACAGGTGTGTAGTGTACCTTTTGAGGATGGAAGGTCAATAAGCAGCGTCAGGGGGCGCTAGGGGGTGCTGCAGGTCCCCCTAGGATAGCCATAGCACCCCCTAAGCACCCCCATCTTTTTTATGAAATTCATAATTTGAAAAATTATTGATTCGAAAATAATATGCTACAGTACAAGTACGTCTGGTTCTCTGTGTTTCATTCAAGCTCGGCTCTGTGTGTGTATGGAACGAGCCATTTTGTGTGCGCGAGCGAGAGAGAGAGCGCACCGGTACCGGAGATTGTTGTTGTTAGCATCTGGTGCTAGCTAGCGGATATAAGGAGCTTTTTCAACAACAAGGTGGAGGGAGAATTCTCGCCTGTCAGACTGAGAGGCTCAGATAACTACAGCTCAGTGAGGTAAAGGACTCTCTCAGTGTTTAGATTACCCTCTGAGATTAGTTATCTCAAACGGTTTGGTCACGATTAATGTAAACAATTATTTCCGAGGCACACGTTTATATGATCATTATAGGTATAAAAAAATAAGAGAATAAATTAAATACAGTTATGAAATACTATGACAGTAAAACAAGAATACAGTTTAAAAGGGGAGTGATTTGTAAAATATCCATAAAGAAAAGGCACATCTGCTTACAGTTCTGTTTCATATGGGTGTGGAGAGATGTAGATCTCTTAGTTTTGCTCTCAAAGTGCACCAGATTGATGCTTTTAACTTCAATATTTAAAAAAAAATCTATCGAGCCTTCATTGTAACACTGTGTATGTGCATGGGGAGTGTTGCAGTACAAAATTCAACTGTAGCGACCGGTACATTAATGGGAAACCCTAAATGTTTGAGCACCCTCTATGAAACGTCAAGCTACACCACAGCACCCCCAAAAGAAAATCACTGGCACCGCCACTGAGCCTGCAACCCTGTTTTGAAGAAATGTGCAGTGCAAAAAGGCTCATTGCAGCCACCTGTGATAAGACACACTTTTTTGCCAAATATCAGCATTTTCTTTCTTTTCATTTTTTTGCACAGATTGCAAAGTGGCAAAGTGAATGCACAATTGTATTATGTATTGTTTTTACATATTCACACACCGTTGGCCATGCCTTCGGGAGCAACTCAGGGTTAAGTATCTTGCCCAAGGATACATCGACATGTTGACTGCATGGGCTGGGATCGAACCCACAACCTTCTGGTGGAAAGACGACCGCACTCCCTCGCAGCCACAGTCGCCCACGGTCAGTCGCGTTAGACCCCAGAAACAAACTCTGAAGCGTTTCAGCATCAAGGCTTTGTCATGTAACAAGTGGCCTTTTTATAGTGGTATATCCATAATATGAATCTTTCATTTAACATGGTGTGGCTATGGTTCAGGGGGTTGTGATGATCTATTAATCTACCAATGGTTTGACCCAAGCTCCTACAGCAAATGTTGAAGAGGTGGAAGTGTACTTGGGCAAGATATCGTAGGCCATATTTCTCCCGTAGGCATGTCTATGGTATTGTGACTAGTATTGTTGCCTACAGAGAACGTAGACATGTATTTCATCCACTTTAACTGAAGCAAAGACTTTGTCAGAATGGTTCAAATAATACATAAACAAGCAGTCAATTTCAACAATTCAACAAACGCTCTGTGAGGTTTGCATGTTCTCCATGTGTGGTTCTCTCCATAGCCCGAAGACATGCAACACGGGACATTGGAACCTACCAACTCCCAGTAGGTGTGAATGTGTCATCATGCCCTGGTAATGGAATTATATTAAAGGATTTCTGATTTTTAAACCATCACATACACATGTATATTTTGCACTTCTATGGTGAAACACATTTTTCTCCTAAGCAGTGAATGAGTTCCTTCAAAGTTGATGGAGGGTCAAAGAGTGTATTCCTCACTACCTTATATAGTTGTAAAACAACACACACACACACACACACACACACACACACACACACACACACACACACACACACACACACACACACACACACACACACGTACTAAAGGAGGTCTAACGCTTAGCTTAACACAATTAAGAATGTGTATTTGTACAGGGACACACACTCCTCTCTCTCTCTTCTCCCTGGTGTAATAAGCTTTTATATGTGCATTTGTGTGTATGTGTGTGTATAGTAGGAGTGTGTCAGGGGTCTTGTAAATGAGCGGCTGACGTTAAGAGCCTTGTTGCCACGTGCCAGAGGAGGTCTGCTACACTGGTTGAGGACTTCTCATCCAACGATCAAATGAACAAGGCATTATGTCTGAGCCAAGGGGTGTGTGTGTGTGTGTGTGTGTGTGTGTGTGTGTGTGTGTGTGTGTGTGTGTGTGTGTGTGTGTGTGTGTGTGTGTGTGTGTGTGTGTGTGTGTGTGTGTGTGTGTGTGTGTGTGTGTGTGTGTGTGTGTGTGTGTGCGTATATTCCTCTCCCTTAGCTTAGCCTCCCCCTCTGACTCTGCTACGCTAGCAGTGTGTCTTGCTGTTTTTTCTCTTGCAGTTGCTCTGTTCTGCTCAGTGTTTCCTGCTGTTCTTTTTCTTTCTTTCATCCGATATGCGCTTTTCTTCCTGTCTTTACAATACTTCTGCCTGTTTCTCCATCCCTAACTCCATCTGTCTCGTATGTTTAGGTGTGGTGTTATACATTCTTGCCAAATGACAAACACGGTTAGGCCTTGTGTTATTTTCTTTTGATGACTTTATTTCTTGTGTGGAGTTATATATATTGATCGTCTTGACTAGACTAGACTTACATGTATAACTTGCAATATCAAACCTCCCAAGTGTCAAAATGACACCCCACTGGGGGCGCCCCACTGATTCAGTGAACGAATAAACATAGTTTGACCTCCGTAATTTCAAAAGGTCAGACGTAGGTTGATTTTTCCCTTTATGCTTCACATAAAAACATTTTCTTAATAGAAATACAATGTCATACCCTCCCATTCGTCATTGCACATCTGGATCTTTGTATCTTTTTAATCCTAGAAGTAATCTTATAGTATTTATTTGGGGAGGCACAGAGGGGAACAGGCACACATGCAGCATTAGAAAAATCTAAAACACTCTTGTCTTCTTCTTCCCACGGAGATATAAACAGATGACATCACAGGGTGGTCCGCCCTGCGTTGAGCCGAGCTGAGCCACGCTGAGTGGGTCTCTGCTGGTCTGCCAAACAGATGGCGGTAGCAACAGAATGAGGGCTGGAAACAAACTTTAGAAAAGTTTGTACAGCCGGACTCATGTCGCTCAGAGTATAGACACAAAAGCAGGGCCTTTTCTTGACTGAGCCACACATAAAACACACAGAATAATATTTCATTGACATAGTTCCTAGCCTGGAGATCTTTTTGAACCAGAAAAATATTATAATAGTTTCTCCCAGGGATTTAAAAAGCACTGGGACATTTAGCAGGGGCACCCAGCTTGTTGGTAATTAGGTCAAGAAATCTTGTAATGTGCGCCCACCCACAGGGGAGTTGGAGCAATACTACTCACAACTGTCTGACATTTAGACTGGGATTTGGGGGAGGGGTGAAGGGAAGGAGAGGAGGAAGGAGTACAAAAAGGAGAAGCTTTACTGCTTTCTCTACCTGGGTTTGTTGTAATAAAACAAACCTGTGTCGTAGAATACTGTGCTAAAATGTTGCAAAAAAAGCTTTTTTTCAAATGTTGTATTAATTCTACTTTAAATCAGTCTTTTAAATTACTTTTTTTCAAAGTGTATAGAATGTTTTAGTTTTACTCTCAAAATCATGTGATGGTCATCTGAAGTCTGCAGCAAGTTACTTTCTTCCTGTTGTTAAGGAGAAGTATGTATGATAGAACGTAAAATGATTGAATGACTTCAACCCCTAGCATAACGTTCTACATTGACTAAATGTGACCCTTGTCTCCACTCTGTGTCCCTAGATGAAGTGTCAGAGAGTCCTCACCTACCTGCGGATAATTGGGACTACCATGTTCGGCGTGTCCCTCCTAGTGGGAATCTCCACGGCCTACATCATGGGTTACCAGTTTTTCACCACAGCACACAATCACCTATCCTTCGGCCTGTATGGCGCCATCTTGGTGGTCCATCTCATCATCCAGAGCCTCTTTGCGCTCTTAGAACACCGAAACATGCGGCGTTCCTTGGAGACGCCGATCAAACTCACTAAATCCTTGGCGTTGTGCATCGCAGCGTACCAAGAGGACCCGCACTACCTGAGGAAGTGCCTGGTGTCGGTGAAGAGGCTGACGTACCCAGGGATCAAAGTGATCATGGTGATTGACGGGAACGCAGAAGATGACTTGTACATGATGGATATTTTTAAAGAGGTCATGGGTCGGGATAAGTCGGCCACATACGTGTGGCGGAGTAACTTTCACAGCAGGGGGGCAGAGGAGACGGACGAGAGCTACGCTGAGAGCCTTCAGCAGGTCTCCAGGCTGGTGCTGAACAACAAGTGTGTGTGCATCATGCAGAAGTGGGGAGGCAAGAGAGACGTCATGTACACAGCCTTCAAAGCTCTGGGGAGGAGCATTGACTATGTGCAGGTGAGTCCGTAGAAATAGACATGTATACTAAAAGAGAGGTTAATGAGAAGAATGAAGGAATAGGAAAAGGTGGAGGATATTTTTGGTAATGGTTCAATTGAATGGTAAAAGGGCCACACGAGAGTAGGAGACCAACACAACAAATGTGGGGGCACTGATATAAATGTTACACCATTATATAACATAAAATATTATTTATAATGAGCCTGTGTGTATATATTCACACATTCACATGTAAGATACGGACAGCTGTCAGCTGTGTGAGCTGAGTGAAAGGGAAAAGAAAGAGGGATGGAGAGAGAGATGGCTGTAGAGGGGAATGGGGGTTCTGCCAAACCAAACATGGGGTCCACAAAGAGCCTTTTGTGTAGCTTTCAGACGGACGGTGGCTGTGTGCATCATGTTGTGCAGTGTAGCGTGAAGCAGGGCAGCAGTAGCTTATGTCTAAGTGTAATGACAGATCTGTTTAGTGTTTCAGCATCTACATGGACCAAAAACTGTGTCAAAGAAAGGGTTGCTTTGGTATGCATCTGTTTGACTGTTTGACATTACATGGAATTTAAATAAATACTGTTCAAAACCAGTTGAACAATTAGGATCTCAGTCTATGTTAATGACATTTAAATTATATCTTTGGAAAGGCCAGTTCCCAAGAGTGTTTGGCAGGGGTATACATGAAATACTCAAAAAGTAAGCAACCATGGATGTAATGAGGTGCTAAACACTGGAAATAGACTTAGAGGTATGGAAAAAGTGTCCCAGACCTGGCTCCATATGCATGTCTCTTTTTTCAAATGATGTTTCAGCCCTCAGGACTTCAACATCAACAAACTGGCTGGCAGATGTATATAAATACCTAATATTGCCTGTATCATGCAGTTGTATGACTTAAGATATAAACAGAAGCGTGGCACCACATAAAATGATTAAGGGCCAGCACTGATTTTTATCCTGTATCCAATTGACATTGAAATAAATATGAACCAACGTTACTTTCATAGTTTGGCCAAAACATAAATTCTCCTCACGTCATATTTGTTCTGTAATATTCAGCTGGCCGTTTTACATAAACATAACATGTTGAACAATGAGTAAAACACAACAGAAACCTCATTATTTGAATAACATTAGAATGATATTAATGAGTTTGCATTATGGAAAAGGGGACTTCAAGTGATAAAACCCTTTGATATGGTGCTGCCTAACACCTGCAGCTCGGTGACTGCCAGAAACCTTTTGTTTTACAGTGATTTCAAAACACTAACTTCAGAGCTGCCAGCAGTGATGCCAGTATCCTTCAAAAAAGGAGGGACAGTGTTGCCTTTGTTCCACCATCAGTATTTGCCTCTAACAGATGTGTTTTAATAGGGATCTGGCTCTAGGTTTGTTTTCATCACCTGATTTTGTTAGGGAGTAAAATGACCATTTATAGAAGAAAATAGAGAGAGCAGGAAGATAGTGGGTGATGATGTAATTTGAATGAATTACTCATTGTTGCAGGCAACAATTAATTTAATATTTCAATATTTATTATTATATTTATTTTTACCCTGGTTTCTGATAAGGAAAGATTCCCTGAAACCTTTTACATAACAGTACCAGATTATCTTTGGCACTACAACAAAAGTAACTCACTGTTTATGTTGTTGGTTTTACTCAGGTATGTGACTCTGACACTATGTTGGACCCGGCATCATCAGTGGAGATGGTGAAGGTTCTAGAAGAAGACCCTATGGTGGGAGGTGTTGGAGGAGATGTGCAGGTTGGTTCAAAATTAAGAAAACGTTCCTATTCCATGCAAGTGACACATTTTGAAAACTGACAATTCCATATCAATCAAATGTTTTATAACCACCAACTTTTTCATTTGGCATCTCGATTTCTCCCTAGATCCTGAACAAATACGAGTCGTGGATCTCCTTCCTAAGCAGTGTGCGGTACTGGATGGCCTTCAACATTGAACGGGCCTGCCAGTCCTACTTTGGTTGTGTGCAGTGTATCAGTGGGCCTTTAGGCATGTACCGGAACTCTCTTCTGCACGAGTTCCTTGAAGACTGGTACAATCAGACTTTCATGGGATCCCATTGCAGTTTTGGGGATGATCGCCATCTCACAAACAGAGTTCTAAGCCTTGGGTATGCAACCAAATATACTGCTCGAGCAAAGTGCCTCACTGAGACGCCGATTACATACCTGCGGTGGCTCAATCAGCAAACACGATGGAGTAAGTCATATTTTAGAGAATGGCTATACAACTCCATGTGGTTCCACAAACACCATCTATGGATGACCTATGAGGCTGTAATAACGGGCTTCTTCCCATTTTTCCTCATCGCCACCGCAATCCAACTTTTCTATCAAGGAAGGCTTTGGAATATTCTTTTGTTTCTGCTTATTGTGCAGGCGGTGGCGTTGATCAAGGCAGCGTTTGCCAGCTGCCTCAGAGGTAACATTGTCATGGTGTTCATGTCATTCTACTCAGTACTTTACATGTCAAGCCTGTTGCCAGCTAAGATGTTCGCAATAGCAACAATCAACAAGTCTGGATGGGGGACCTCTGGCAGAAAAACCGTAGTGACGAACTTCATTGGTCTGGTTCCTATATCAGTTTGGTTTACCATTCTCTTCATTGGGATTATCTACACAGTAATTCTGCAGTCTAGAAAACCCTTTCCCGATTCTGAAAAAATTGCTCTGGTCATCGGGGCAGTCGTCTATGCCAGTTACTGGGTCATGCTGTTGACGTTGTATACAGTGCTCATAAATAAGTGTGGGAAGAGGAAGAAGGAACCCCACTATGATATGGTGCTGGATGTTTGAGTTCCTTACAGTCATCACTTACCACTGAACTTTGTTTCTCGGCCGTTTTTTTACTCACACCATGTTGTTATACAAATATTTTTTAGATGCAGAAAAGCTCTGGAGGCAAAACTGGTTGAGTTCAACTATAATGGCCAAACAGGGTTTTTTTAAACTTGAAAGGAAAAAGAACATGTAAATGACAGTGGCTGCTTCTTCTTTCTGTTCATTCATGACCATTGTTCTTTATTATTTTGGAAAAGCATGCTAGCTAATTAGCTCGAATCTTGTATATAACTAACTAAAGATCAGCTACTGTAAACTCACTAGGTAAACTTGACCACTCAGTATGGCATTGTTTAATACATTGCAGTTGGCTGCAAGAGTGCTAGGTTTTGTAACGTTAGCTACCTCTTACCCATGTCATTTTCAATGGGCTTCAGTCTAACGTTTGCAACTCAGCCAAAAAAACTGCCTTTTTTGTAAATCCATCCATTGGGGTTTAACTTGACCAGAAAGAATATTCTTCCTCCAGAGCATCATTGTGTCTCCACAACATGTGTGTACACCCTAACTAGAAACACATCTACATTAAGCCACCACCAATGGAAGCAAAGAAACAACACCACCAGCAGCTTTCTCCATTCTCCTGGATTACTGGTGTTTTTGTAATGGTAATATGCAAGTATCTGGATGGTCAGCGTACATCTCATGAATAGGTGAGGTTACCCATTGAAAACATATCCACAAATAGTCACAACACATCTGTTTAAAGATTGAATACCACAACTTCAAAGTACTTAGCTTTTCTGAAGGCAAAGCATTGGGGTAATTTATCAGTGTTTAAGAATCTCTTTGGAAGAGCTAAATAATCCATGTACAAAGAGTGAAAAGAGTGCAGAAAGGGCTTTAAGAAGAAAAGCTGCTCTTTTGCTGCACTCGTGTCATATTGGACACTTTCTCATAGTCTTCACACATTATAAATGTATTGATCTGTTTCAACAGAAGAATTTGTTTAGTTTCGCTGTTGTCAATTCATTGATGCAACTACTAAATAAATATCAATGGTAGTGCACAGCTATTTGATGCAGGCTTGACATAACAATTCTTAATTTCCTGCTTGGAAACGAACGCATCACTGGACTTGGTGCATGTAAAATGAATGTGAAAAGGTGCAACATGCATAGAAGTGTCCAATAATGCTATCGAGAGGATACCAAATCCATTAATATCCATCATAAGGTTATTTGTTATTCCCATAAAACATGATTGCAGTATTTCTCAACGTTTACAAAGTGAAGAATCTCAAACTGATCACTGATTGGTGGATATAATCTCACAGGGGACCAGGTGAACATGTGACCAGAAGAGAGACAGTGTACCATTGCTGCTGTGACTGGTTTTTTTATGGAAACAAATATTTTTTTGTTTTACTTTTTTATATGAATTATGAGCAATATTGCAAAAATGGTTTTAACACTATTATTGGTAATGTTTTATCTTTCTTCCACGTTGATTGATAACCACCAAGTAGACATATTGGACATGTTCCAATCCAAATACTTTTTTGCCTTCCATGTGTCCTTGCTCTCTTCCTATAATTCACATACTGTATCGAAGATAGCTTCCTTGTATTATGTTGAATGACCTTGTAAGGAAGAAGTAAATGTGAGAAGAGCACATTAATGCACCAAATGGGAGAAAAGTATACCTGATAACAGGAATGTGAATAAGGGCACTTCATGGAAAGGAACAGCACTTTGGAATGAAACGAGTCCAGTGTTTGCTAAAGACCAGGAGCAGACATGAGTTTAATTCTTATGCACTTTTATGTCTCTCCTGTGTTCCAGCATGGTGCTTGACGTAATCAAGATGAAATACCTCAGTGGTTCTCTTTGCATTGCATTAAGGCATTAGGATGCCTTCCAAAGACTGATGCATTCTGAAGGTCTCAAGTAATTTATGATCTGTTTGTGATATTAGATATAAAAGTGTCCTTTTTTATACACAGTTCCTGATTAAGTCAAAGCTGGATTTCTCTGCCTAGTCGGCCCTTTGCTGTAGCCGTTTACTTGTTGTTACTTTGTATTTCAATGCATTTTATATATAGACATTTTTTTCTACTTTGCTTAGCTACCAAAGATTCTTTATTTTCACTCATGTTTTTATAAGAAAAATGGGGAAATGTTTTTGTTGTGCTTTCAACTGTTCTGACAATGACTTGTATATCTGACCAAACAATGTGAAATTCTGAGCTGGGGGGTTTGTCTGCAATAACAACAAGATAAATGTAATTTGTAGGGATAAGTTATTGATTTCAAGAGTGTTGATGAACCTGTGTTTTTGTACTTTGTACTTAGATAGAAAACCAGCATATTTATGTAAGATAATTCTGTGGTTTATAGAATTCTGTTCTTAGTAACATGGCCTATGGTATACATGTAAGACCCCTAAGGATATATTTGTATACACTGCAAAAAATAAAAGAAAATGTTTTTATATATATATATAATGTGAACATAAGTGCTAGACTCCAAATGTGTTTGCAGTCGTGCATCCCATGTTCAATACAATGAGCAATAATGCCAAAGCAGACTGGAAACTGTCATCAAAACATATGCACACAAATGTAATTATTTGCAAATTATGTTTTAAAGTTGGGAGGTGCCTTGTGGAGCAATAACAATTTAGAAAAACTTGGGGGACATTTTTATACACTTTTAATGATGGTTTTATTTCAAATGTAATTATTGAGACCAACAGCAATGTGTTTGTTTTCATGTCAAACTAGTCATGGGCAGTGTTATCGTGAAGCACTTTCGTGTTGTGCCAAATAAAGCAACTTTTGTTCACATGTTATGCTGTTTGAGTTTGAATGTGTTGGTTGGTTGTTTCCACATCAATTTAATGAAACATTTGGGACACATCATCAGTAAAGTAACCTGGGGTCTTTGGAGGTTTCAGTTATTTCATCATCAGAATCCCCCGCAGGAGATGATCAAACCCTGGCTTGTGTCCCAGTAGCACTTACACTCTCAGGCTTCCCCTGCTGTTAGACCTAATACAATCTAGTCTTGAGAATAGTTTTGCTGCCTCAAAGGCCCTCTTCATTGCTTTTGTTTTATCCACTTTGCCAATAAAGCACCTGTATTCCACTTCCCATCTTAATCATATAGCATTGGGAATTCCACCCGACAAGTCCTCCAACTCATACGACCAAATGGGCCGATTGTTCAGGCTCTTATTACGACCAAATATGTAGTTTGTTCAAGCGCTTAATATGTCCTATAATTACGTTTTAAAGTGTTCGCCCTCTAGTGCTGAATGCAAACGTTAAAGATGGTTGTTTATTCACAAATAACCCTCTCTATAAAATAAAATCCTAAATTGTAGGATAGTTCGGCCATTAAAACGCTTTGTGATTACATTTCTAGCGAGAAGTATATATTGTACTTTTAGAATCCACGACCAGTCGATATGTAGAATCTATAGTTTGATAGATATTACGAAGATGATTTGAGGTATGCGGCAGCCTCCATGTAAAGTTACGGGTTGAAAACAGTATTTCCGGTCTCGACGTTTTCATAAGAAAACCAATGATCAAATGATTTAACAGTGATATCTGCAGTACTCATCCACTAAAAAACATCAGTTTATCCTTGTTAATTATACAACATTTATTGGTTTAAATTGTGTATAATGCTTTTGTGTTTTTCCCATAGGTTTTTCTCTTTTGATTCTGAGAGAGGTTCAGAGGTTTTGATAGGCTAAAACATCGCCGCAATGCATGTCGGGATATGGTGTTTATATAAAATCGAAAAAATATATACTTATTCCGAGTGTTCTTGCTTTTCTCTTTGGAAGTCATCACATAACGGCATTGTAATACACGGTTCGGCTGCATTAAATATTACATATCTGCCGTAGATATATTATTTATAGACAGTGTTGGGCAAGTTACTTCGAAAATGTAATATATTACATATGACTTATTACTCTCTTTTGAAAGTAATAAGTTACATTACAAAATTACTGTCTCTGAAATGTAATGAGTTACACTACTTTAGTTACTTTTCTAGTTACTTTCACCAAAATAACCGCAAAAGAATGGCTAGGTATTTTAAATGCTGAAATGTAATTTAGTGCAGCTCATTATACATCCAGTGAAAGGCGATGTGGTATAGCATAACAACTGTGTAGGCCCTTAAGGCTACTAACACCTTGTATTACACGGCTTAGTTGAATACTCCATTCTGATTGTAACTTCTTAACATGTGACACATTGTTAATACAGCAGTACAGACCACTGTCAAGGACTATAATGAAGGTTGCTAAGGAGGATCCAGAAAGAGAAAGGAAAAGAGGTTAAAAGACGGAGCGCTGGACGTCAGATAAATCACCAGAATAAGGCAGAGAGGAAGTAAACACTGACAGGACACGGAATGGGCTCTGTAGTGTGTTTAGTATATGGCCGTGTGCAGGCCCGGCTCCAGAACAAAATGACTCAGGGTGAATCTGAGATCACAGGGGGCGCAGCAGTAGTAGGTTTACATGAGCAATAGTGGCCGGCAACAGCAATGAGAAATAGCATTGATGGCCCCAATGAACAGTATTTTGGCATTTGTTATGTTTTGAAACCAAGCAAGTGAGAACATTTCAAGTGAGTTAAAAGTGAAATATATATCCTGAAATATCTCATACAGTCCAAAGTGGACTGTGGCAAGGAAAAGCACAAAAGCTTCAAAACTGTACTGATAAAACAAATGATACATATTGTAAATCAAGGCAAATATTATTTGAACCAGCTCATGGTTTGAAATGGCAAACATTGAAAAGCAAAAGTATTATTAAAACCATGTAGCCTACTAAATCATCACCTTGGTCCCATCATATACTCTGGGAAGAGAATATTTACTGTGCTTGAAAACTGGTATCACATCATCATGTGTGGTTGAATTTGTGACCTGGAGATCATTTCAGCTGCAACATTAGCTTGTTGATAAGCTTGGGATATGAGATCTTTTTGTAGCCATTCGTGGTGAAGGCATCTGTGCTATTGTATGCATTATTTGTGACCCAACATTTCAACAGGCATGGCAGAATATGGCACTATTTTCACATATTCTAGCCCTTGTCTATTTGTATACCACGAGCTGCAAAATGACCACCTAACCCCACTGTACAGGCGGGTACTTGTTTAGATATACCTGGGCAGGCTCTGTTTCGCCGTGGTATCCTGGCACCTGCGGGCCGCAGAGGGGCGGCGGTGTTTCGGGCGATGAAGACTGCTGCTCCGGGGGCGAGGGCGGCGAGTCAGGCGGGAGTCAGCTAGTGTCCACAACGGAGGGTAACGTGATGTCCCCATCCGACCTGTTGCTACTGTCTGCAGTAGATGCAGTGTTGCTGGCGTTTAGTGATGGTTGCTTTAACCATTTTCGTATAAATGATTATCCACAGATGTGTGTCACTGCTGTGGAAGCACTTTGGAAATGATGCACGCGCAGCGGAGCAGGTTACGCGCACCTGACACAATTTGTTGTTAGTATTTTTCGCTCCGTTCTCTTTTTTGAATAGCGGGTGAATAACATTCAACTGCCCCGAAGATCCAGGCGCGAAGCCTGAAGGGTAAACACCAGGTTTACTAATCTACCCGCACAATTTGTCTGGTGTCGGAATGTCTCGCTATGTTAGTACATTGTTAAAAAACAAAACACCATTTAATTTCGGGTTAAAATGTGTTGTAACTGCGTTACTGAGCATTGTAACGGGTAATATATTACCCACATTTCATTAGTAATGCGTTACATTACTTCGTTACAGCAAAAAGTAATATATTACTGTAACTCCGTTACTTTTGTAACGCGTTACACCCAACACTGTTTATAGAGCCCTGATCATAAGACCTTCTGACAAACTGTAAGAAATGCCGCCATAACTGAATACGTGACGTGGATCATAAATATATTAGCAATTAAACAACATCTTCCATTTATTTTCACACAATACGTCTCCTTGCAGTATCAACACTAATTTGGCTGACTTTTATATTTGATCCATTTGATCCATTTGGTTATAGTTACACCATAACGGTGCACAGCTGATAGAAAGGGATTTTTTTGTAGTTTTTAAAGATATTATTTACTACCTTTCCAACTCCTCATGCAGTTGACTATTACAGGTCTATACAGGTTCATGGTACAATGCATAAGCTTCAAATCGAGAGACTGAAACTGTATTTTTCTTTACCGTTCTGTTTTAATTTCACAATAAAATGAATAGTCATATTATGTTTGATATTATTATGTTTTATTAACTACACCACTGGTTTTTTAACCGACACTGCCTAGTGGTTAAAGCACGTTATTGAATGTTGTTGTTGAATACGTTTTATTTGATGAAAACTAAAAACTAAATTAAATATTAAGAGTAGCCTTCATACAAAATTGGGGGAACGTAGAAGGCATGATAGAAATATAGAATAGAAAATATCAAAAGATGCTGTAGTGATCTCTACAATAAAACAGTTTAGTGCAGGACGTCCAAAGATATTAACAGGAGGATGTGCAAAACAGACAAACTAATAAGGCTTTATTTAAACATTAAAGAATACTTTAAGTTAAGGTCTTCTTTTGAATAAGAAAAAAACGTTGGGTTATCCACAGATAAATATGAAGTCTGACAAAGTACTTAACGTCCAATATATTGCATAGTTTATTTTGGCACTTGACAATCACCTTCCCTGAATTTGACTCAGGTGTAACTAAAGTCTGATTTAAGGGTTGTTTATATTTCACATCATTAATCAGAATCTGCAAAGTAACTAAAATAAATGTAGTGGAGTAAAAATACCAGGTTAACCTCTGAATTGTAGTGGAGTAGAACAAAGTAGTATGCTAATGTAACAAAAACATTTCCCAACTTGGGATCAATAAAGTATATCTTATCTTATCTTATCTTAAGATGATCGATGGCTTCTGCCATATTTGCAAAAATGTGCCTCTGAACCTTGACAAGTGCATGTTTCAGGCTTATCAATGAACAACAGGAGGGGTCACAGACATAAGACCAGCTGTTAAATAAAGCTATTCTGACCTTAGGTGTCATGTGGGTATATTAATTCACCCATTTATTAATTATATGTTTTACATTTGATAACACCACTGTGTTCTCATTCATAACACTCCGTTCGATGTCTCACTATGGGATGCGCCTCAACGCGTATGCAAACAGAAGCATCAATCTCATTACGCCAATCCTGATTGGCTGGTGATCTTGACGTCTACGTCAGGGAATCCACCCACCCTTTAAGTAGCTTGCGCTACGACGCAGCGTCATTCAAACACCTCTTCTCGCTTCAGAGCACATCTCGAATATCAGTAGCCGGGCTAGCTTAACGGTCCACAGACTGAACCCAAGCAAACATTCGGTCGACGGGCGCTTGCCGGTTACTTTTTTGCTTTGCAGAAGAATTGAACAAATATTAACACACCAGTTAATATTGTAATCTGCCCCGCCGTTTTTTCTTTCGAAATAACGGAAAGGTTTGATTTTTTTCTTCGAACAGTAACATACCTGTTGCTAGTTTATCCCTCCGTGCCAACACCACGGCGAGCGGGGACGGACTCTTCTCTCCCTCACACCAGAGGAGACGGAGATAAGAAAGATATTAACACACCAGTTAATATTTTTTAAAGAAAAATCTACCCCGTAGTTTTACGATAAGGTTGGATTTTTTTCGGTAACATACCTGTTACTAGCTTGTCCCTCCGCGCCGACACCCCGGCAAACGAGAATGGACCCTTCTCTCCCTCACACCAGAGGAGTCGGAGGCTCGGCTCTGCGGCTGCGGGTTTAGGATCTCGAGCACGGACTCACACCAGGTCTGCTCGTTCTGCCTTGGGCTGGAACACGCCCAGGAAGCTATCGATACCCCCGGTTCATGCGGGCATTGTGCCCGCTTCACCATCAAGAGCCTCCGCCGACGGCTAGCGTGCCAAGCTAGCCTGTCGGGACGGGACCCCTTCATATCCGTTGATTCGCCAGCCGGCAATCGGGACATGGTGGCGACCGCCGCGGAGATTGAGCCCCACGCTGTGTCAGGCTGGGGCTCAACAACGGCGGTAGCCGCGGAATCGGAGCCCCGCGCTGTGTCAAGCTGGGGCCGCGGAGGGATGTCCTACAGCTGGATTATATCGAGGAGGATGAAGAGGATGCCTCTGAGTTGTGTCCTTGGGCAAGACACTTCACCTGAACTTGCTCCTGTGGGTATTGTCCACAGTATATGACCATTGCATGTATGATATATGTGTAATGTGTGTATATGTAAAGCGCTTTGAGTCATTGAAAAAGCGCTATAATAAATGTAAGGAATTATTATTATTATTATGAGTTCCTCTTATCCGACTCGGATGAGCACGAAGATGACATCTTCGTTTCATCTGCCCAGGCTGCCAAGCCGGAGGGGATGTCCACTCCCCCGGGCGAAAGCTTCGCCCTGCCTCAGTATGGACTTGCAGGCCGTGTGCCAACGCGCTGCGTCCAGGCTGGAAATCCCCTGGCCTGAAGTGGCCAAGGAGACCTCTAGATCTCGCTATGAGGGGAAGAACTTGCCCCAAGCAGCGAGGATGAGGAAGCAGCTTCTCCCAGTCTTTCCAGAGATGCTGGACGAGGTGTCGGTCTTGTGGAGAGACCGCCCCTTCAGCAATAAGGCCCCAATCCAGGGTGCCTCCTCTTTGGACTGTGTCGACATGGAGAAGCTCGGCCTGCTCCTCATGCCGCCCATGGAACCGCTGGTGGCAGCCCACCTCCAACCGCGGCTGGCTTCGGCACCGAGCAGGAACCCCACGCTACCGGCAAAGGCAGACCGCTTCCAGTCAGCAATGACCGAACGAGCCTATAAAGCCGCAGCTTTGTCCGCCAGGGCGCTCAACGTCTCCTCGCTGCTGACCGCCTACCAGGCGGAGCTCTGCGAGGACATGACGATCAGACCTGAGCCTGCCGTGTGGGACGAAATCGTGGACATTTGCCTCCGTGTGCAGCGCTGTGCAGTCCAAGCCACGGGCAAAGCACTGGGGATAATGGTGGTACAGGAGAGAGCCAGGTGGCTTACCCTGACGAACCTTCCAGACGTGAAAAAGAGGACATCTTGGATATGCCTATTGTTCCCGAGGGCATATTTGGCTCCAGTCTAGCTTCGATGCAGCAGCGGTGTGAATCCAAAAAGAAGGAGGATGAGGCTCTCCAGATTTGTCTTCCCCGAAGGGTCCAGCCGAATCCTTCAACGGCCCCGCGGCAGTCCTTCGCTCAGGCTGCCTCACGTCCTGCCCGTTTCAAGATCCCGAAACAGCAGAGGCCACAGCCCGCCCCAGGTCTCCAGCCCAGACACGAGGCGAGGATGAGCTGACCAAGAAAGTCTCCGGTTCCGGCAGCAGCCGCTCAGGCACAGCCGGTCCAGACTTTCAGCCACCAGACGAGGAAGAAGAAGAGGGCGGCCTGACAGCCTCCTCTCCTCTCCTCGATAAAGGAGCTGGAAGTTCCCTGTTCTCCAGCTCCATAACACGTTCCAGTGTTAGATGCTCATGTGTTTCCGGGGTGCAACCATGCCCCCATCTTCCCGCCGCCTCGAGTGATGTCAGAACGTCATCCTCAAGTTCGCGCCATGAGGGAAATGGACTTAACATCAACGACAGCAAGCTCCGCTGCTCGTTTAAGTCACACAAACACATGTCATCACTATTGTCTTTTAATAAATAATTTTCCGCTGTCGTTTCCAGGCTTAAAGCCAAGGGCGCAGTCAATAAAAATGAAAAGAAAGACAATAAAAACAATAAACAGTCTGACGTCTACCCCCCTTCTAAGAGTGGCTGCTCCCTCTCTCAGAAGGCGGACGATGGACGGGGCTGTGAAGGCATCACCACCACGCACATGCGCAATGTCGACCAGGGTTGTCAACCTGGGGTACCACCGTGTTCAGACACTAGAGGGCCCCATAACACAACAAATAAAGACACAGAGGGCAGACGGCAGAGATGTGACATCTCCACTCGCTTTGAGAAGCGAAAAGTGGAGGATGCTCACAGATTCTGCTTGGGTTTTCAAGACAATAACACGGGGTTACAGACTCCAATTCGCTGTCAACCCCCCTCACTTTTCGGGCATTCTGCATTCGCAAGCCCGGGGAGAGTCGGCCCATAATCTAGAGCAAGAGATCCTCTCGCTACTAGACAAGAAGGCTATATCTATAATACCCTCCGAACAGAGTCAGAGCAGCTTTTATTCCAAGTATTTCCTCGTTCCCAAACGGGGAGGTAACGGGATTCGGCCTATACTAGATTTGAGGGCTCTGAACAAATATCTCAAAAGATACAAATTCAGAATGCTCACTCACACATCTCTGTTGCGTCTCGTGCTCCAAAACGATTGGTCCACATCAGTCAACCTGAAATACGCGTATTTCCACATCCCAGTATATTACCCACACAGGAAATATCTGAGGTTCGCCTTTCAGTGTGTCTGTTACGAGTACAGAGTACTTCCCTTCGGTCTGTCTCTCAGCCCACGACTGTTTGTACGGTGTACGGAAGCCGCGATAGCCCGTTAAGACAACAGGGTATTCGCCTGGCAACTTATCTGGACGATTGGCTCCTTCTCGCACAGTCGGAGCAAGAGGCTATTACGCAGACGAATGTCCTCGTAAAACACCTGCTCGACTTGGGTTTCGTAATAAACACAGAAAAGAGCATGTTGTCCCCAGCCCAGACTGTACTCTTCCTGGGCCTACGCCTGAATTCGGTGCCCTTTACAGCCCGCCTGTCAGCAGAGAGAGTGAAAGCCTTCAGTGCTTGACTCGCTCATTTCCAGCCACGCAAATATGTTCTCTTCAGATCATGTCTGCGGTTACTGGGGCTCATTATGTCATCCAGGGGCGTCGCCTGGACCTGGAAACATTCGGGGCTTAGCCCACAGTGGCGGCGCTACAGTAGAATGTTCTACTGCAAGACTCCCCACGTGCACATACACAATTGCGCCATCTGGTGTCACAAACGTGTGCCTGCATTAGCTTTGTTACGGCAATGGATTGTGGGAGATTCTCATAGCACGTGAGGATCTCTTGAGGGTAAGGTGCTTGTATTACTCGGTGGACAAAATGTATGTTTTTATTTTATAAGGACAATAACGTACTGTTGTGTTTGTTTAGTTTAATGTTAATTGTTTAATGCTCACAGTCACAGCAACATGTTATTTGTGTGATTGGCTATTTGTTTTATATGATTTATCAACGTGATCATCAATAGCTAATCTGAGCACCAGAACCCAGCTCACATGTCCTTTTATGCTGTCCATTGAAATGCAGGTATGTGAGTTTTGTACACCAGTTTATTTATGTTTAACATTTCACATTGCTCCACATGATGCCTCAACTACAAAGTCTTCCATGTTTCTACGCTTCTTCCTCTGTGTCACAGTTTCGGGAATATCAAGATCATTGCACAAGGCCTTGGTCTTGTTACATGTTACATTGCATTTTGCTGACGCTTTTATCCAAAGCGACTTACAATAAGTGCGTTCGACCAACAAGATACAAACTTGAAGAAAACAGAATCATATAAGTACATCAGGTTTCATAGAGCTAAAACATTTCAAGTGCTACTCAACTGGCTTTAGATAAACCAGTCCTTTATTAGTATATACGTGCTTTGTTAATAATTATTTCGCTCAAAGTGGAGTCGAAAGAGATGAGTTTTCAATCTGCGCCGGAAGATGTGCTTTCATAGACCTCATGTGCTTTCTTGTTACTTCGGTAACTTTTCAGTGTGTTCTCAACTGCTGTTTTGTAATCTACTGCCTGCACCAAGTCAATTGTTTCTTTCTGCAGGCCCTGAGTGGTTAAGAGCAGTGTCTGGAACATCACAAGCATGTAGATGGTACTGAATTTTCAAAGCTTACTTTCCAGTCCCTTTGCTAGAGGGGCTGAAAGGCTCCCTAAAGTCTTGATCAAATGTCAAGAAAGAGGTTTTTGACATGCCCAGCGAACAAGTTGTTTGTCCCCTACCTCTAGCTGTTTCTGCAATGTTTGCAATCTCTGATGGTGGACAAGAGAGAGAAGAAAGAGTAGAGACACTCTCTAGAGTTTTGTACACCAGTTTGTATAAGTTTAATGTTTCACATTCCTTGTGAAAAATATACTACCACTATACGATCACTGATGTTTTGTTGTTGACTGGACACTTATTTTGTAAAAGAGATAGCATGTGAGGATCTCTTAAGCAATGCAGCTCACACGTGTCCTTTTTATATGCTGTCCATTGAAATGCAGGAAAGTAATCACCAGCTCTGAGTGATCTGTTGCCGAGTACACCGGAGTTACATAAGCAGAGATAAAGTGCTATTTTGGGGGGAACTCACCTCCTCTGGGGTCCCCCAGGAAGATTTTTTTTAAATATTGAAGTTAAAAGCATCAATCTTGTGCACTTTGAGAGCAACATTAAGAGATATGGATACATCTCTCAACATCCATATGTAAAAAAAATCAAAGAATCAGAATCAGAAACGGGTTTATTATTTAAAAACACTTCATTTTCCAATTAAATCATAAACTATCTCAATTTATTAGAAGTTGTTAGTAATCAGATTAAACAGAAAAAAGGGATGGAAGGAGGAAATAAACATGCTGGATGGAAAGCAGTGATGTCTCACTTGCCTTGGCCCTGTATCTGCAGTCCCTAAATCAGTCATGTTACCCATTGACTCTTGTCTGTTCTGGTGTTCCTGTTCATTGTTGTCCCCATTGTGGTTCTTGCCTGTTGTATCTCCTTCTTGTGTGTCCCTTTCTCCTGTTCCCCTTTCTTCATCCTCTACTCTGTTTGGCTCATCTGTGATGACTGTGTACTGTAGGTAAACACAAACAAGTATGTAAGTCAATCAGTTTCCAGCTCTGTCAAATAAATGAATTTCAAGATAATTAAATTAAATGTGTCTTCATTAAAATGAGTGTCACAAAATGTAATACTAAACAATTGAAAATAGTTACATTTACATCTCTTGTAGATATCACTGTTAGAGTAGTTATCTGCCAATAGGACAGAATCATTCCTATACAAATGCAGTTTGAGTAATTCACTTAATATATACACTTAACACTTTAATATAGTCATTTTCACTTAATACTCTAATATAGTCATCTTTCTGCATTCAAAACTAAGGAAAGCTGTACAATTTGACATGATAATGAGGAAAAAAGGCCTCCGACAATAATTTTGGGATAATTTTTTTATCATATCAATTTTAAGATGGGGGTCAAGGCTTAATATTTGGGAGCATAGTGTCCCTTGCCCCCTTTCAGGAGCCCCACTGGATTAGCTTTGATCTGAAATATTTGTATAAAAAACTTTTTAGCTGGCTGTCCATCTCATAATGTATTGTTCACATAGAAACTAGCTGTCAATAGGAAATATCAATCAGAAGAATTATAATTTCATGCAAAAATCTGTCGCAAAAAGAGGTTGTACATTTAAATGCAGGTGTTGTTATGGCCATGTCAGTGGCCAAACAGCCACATTTACTGCTGCAAATATGTTCAAACATGTTGACACGCAGTGGCAACTATGCTACCATTTCAGCTGACTTTTCCTCAGAAATACCGTAACATAACATCCATATATTTCAGTGCTAGGTTGATGCTTAGCTAAGCTAACTATGAAGCACTTTAACTGACAGGACTCAGGATCAACTGCGTACTGTATCGGTAGCTTCTAGCTTCATGTCGACCCCAGGCAACGCCCATGGCGTCAGCCATCCTGGTTGTACGACTGGGACGCTTACACATGAGGGAGTTTCAGCGCTGGGTAGCTGCCCTCAGACTGGACCCCGTGCATCATGGCGCGCGGAGAGTGATGGTCACTATGAAATGCATAATGGCACTGCGCCACTGGCTGCACCCGAGTTTTCTAGTATGGGCGTGCCTATGGGTGCTGTCCTATCGCAGAAGGTGGTCACCACAGACGCATGTCTGACGGGCTGGGGGGTATATACGAAGGTCGACCTGTGAGGGGTCTCTGGAGCAGAGACCTCCAACGGTCACACAAATTATCTGGAGCTTTTAGCTGTGTTCCTCACCCTGAAACGCTTTCTGCCTTTTCTCAGAGGACATCATGTCCTCGTGAGGACAGACAACACGACCACAATATCGTATATAAACCGCCAAGGTGGTTTGCGTTCTCTCCAGTTACACATGCTGGCACGCAAACTGATACTATGGAGCTGCGGACGTCTCCTCTCTCTGAGGAGTGATGAACCTCGGGGCATATCTGCTGTCCAGAGGTGCACCACCAGTGGCGGCTGGTGGAAAATATGTTTGGTGGGGCTGTTGATATAGTGAGTAAAACTATTTTTTTGGGAGAAATGACCCCTTAAATTAGGACTTCTGGTGATGTAATGGCGCGTTTCCAGTGCAGCGCGGAGCTCGCTTTAATGCTGCGTTCAGACCGGACGCGATGCGAATATTCGCTTCGCTCTAAACCCTCCTATCGCATCGCTCTAGTCGCTCGAGTTTCACCGCAGCTGCCAGCTGTGTTTACTCGCATCATTCAAACAAGACGCGCTGGCTCGGGAGCTACAACTACAACAAAATGAACATATTTTACCGTGATTAAATTGTAATACACGTTTCTAAATGATGCCGACGTAACAACATACTGATACCGGTTAGTAAAAACCATGAATTAATGCTTTGACAAGTCTACAGACAGACGGCAGGCGAAAAACCTTTTAGAATGCTTGTTTTCTGAATGTAGCTTGGCTAAGCTAACGTTATATCCGACCGTCCACACTCACAACAACGGCCTATACAGACATAACTAAACCAGCGACTGAATTCTCCATGACACAGGCAGTCTGTGGTTTGTACTTGTTTAACTTTTGTCTAGTTTCTGAACAGATCGTATCTGTCCCCGGCTGTTTGAAGAGCAAGCATGGGAAACAAAATATAGCATTTACCTGTTTGCATCCAGCTAGCCATGTGAGAAGCCTTGTTGATACGTTGTCTTTTTCACGAGCTTGTTGTGATATATACAAATCGGGTTGGTCCGGTCCAAGGTCTTTAAGTATCAATTTATCTCCCAAACTTCTCCTTTCGAAAGGATTGGAGAGTAGCTCTTGCACGAAATTGGGTGCGGACCGAGGTCCGCCGACTCCACCTGCACACCATTCTCATCCAACTACTGCGTCACCTTGGTCACTCACGAGTCTAAACAACAACTCACGTAAGCAAGGTGGGCTCCAACGTGAGCGCCCTCGTGACCAAAATATTTGACGGCGCTGATTGGCTGAAATTATGTTTCGGCGGCACAGTTTACTATTGAGACTTTTGCAATGTGCTGGTTGCTGCTGTTTGGCTCGGGGGCTCCGCCCGGTAATGATAAACTAATGCCATGGGCAAGGCCAGGCAGGAAACATGTGACTTATCAGTAACTTTAGACATCGTAACACAATTTTAAACGAGATTTTATTGTAGATTATACATTTTAGTGATACCAATTGTATGATATTTACCTTGTTCATTAAAAATAAAAATCTAAAATATATATATTTGTTTTAATATTTTTTTAATTACATTTTTTTTTTTTTGTATGTGGGAAGAGGTGGGGCGGCGCCCCTAGCGCCCCTATGGGCCGGCCGCCACTGTGCACCACTATATGCAGACTGGACTCTACATCCAATAATTGTGAGTCAGCTGTGGTTGCGTTACGGCCGGGCCGCGGTGGATCTGTTCGCATCAAAAGAAAACGCTCAATGTCAGCTGTTCTTTTCAATGCGCGATTTAAACGCACCGTTTGGCCTCCGGTCCTTCTGTACGCATTTCCCACCCCTGGCTCTGATACCCCCAACCAGGGCCGGACTGGGACAATAAATCAGGCCGGGAATTATACACCCTGCCAGGCCACTACCAGTTTTATTTTGTACCATTTTCCTGGATTTATTTGTCAATATTTACAGCATTGCTGCCCATAGTGATAGCCCTAAACTTGAAATCTACTACCCCAGAATAAACATATGGACATGGGTTACTATTTAAAAAAAATGTGAAAATCTATTTTGGAACCTATCCATGTGAACATATTTTTTTTTAAATGTTGGACTTAAATGCATCAATCTGGTGCATTTTGAGGGGGAAACAAAGAGACTACATCCATATGAAACAGAACTGTATACATTTAAATAATCATAAGAACATGGCCATAACCAATAACATACCATATCCAATATGAAAAAACATTGAAACTTGTTTATTTGTTTTTGGTTCATTTATAGTTGTGAGTGTGTCTGGGCTCCTGAATCAGCCTCTCCTGTCTCCCCCCTCTCCCCCTGCTCCTCTTGGAGGCAGCAGCAAAGACTAGTTTTAGCTCTCAACAAGTTTTTAAAGTGTATCTTGCCTTTTTTCACCTCGTTAACATTTTTTTATTATTATTCATGCATATTTTACTAATCCCCCTCAAATGTAAATATGTGTTTACATAAATGGTGACCAAACCGTTTGAGACCCACAGAGAACTTAGACTAAGCTAACTATCTAAACACTCAGAGTCCTTTACCTCACCTGAGCTGTAGTTATCAGTCTCTCAGTCTGACAGGAGAGGACTCTCCTCCACCTTGTTGACAGCTCATTATATCCGTTAGCGCCGCTAGCTAGCACCAGATGCTAACAACAACAATACACGTAACCGGTGCGCGCGCTTTCTCTCTCGCTCGCTCGCGCCACACATACACACCCTCCCTAGCTTGAATGACACACAGAGACCAATCGAGGGCATTAGTGTATGATCTGTATGAAAGTGGCCATGTCGGCAGGCCACATCATGTAGACAGCCAGTTACCCTCTGTGAGGCAGAGTCAGACCCACATTTGCGCAGCATTGCGTTCACAATACATAGCCTACATTAAAAAAAAGATCCTCAGGCCAGCAGGCCACTTAACAGGCCAGGCCATCGGGAAACCTCCCGGTCCTCCCGATGGCCAGTCCGGGCCTGCCCCCAACTCTGGCCAGAGTGAGAGAACAACGCCACACACTGATCCTAATAGCTCCACACTGGCCTGCAATGTATTGGCTGGCGGAGATATATCAGCTGCTGTGCGGGCAACCGTGGCAGCTCCCGCTACGCAGGGACATACTGTCTCAGGCGGGGGGGACGATTTTTCACCCACACCCAGAGCGCTTGGCACTATGGGCCTGGCCCGTGAGTGGTATAACCTGAATACAGTGGGACTCCCTCAGAAGGTGACAAACACTATTCAGAGTGCAAGAGCTTCCTCCACCAGGTCCCTCTATGACTGTAAGTGGAGGGTGTTTGAGGAGTGGTGCCTTTAGAAAGGACACATCTCTTTTCAATGTCCTGTCGGGGTGATTTTATCATTTCTACAGGACCTGATTGATAAACACAGAGCTTTCTCTACGATCAAAGTGTACCTGGCTGCTATTGCTGCATGCCATGTGGGCTTCGAGGGAAAGACGGCTAGCCAACATCCCTTGGTCTGCCGTTTTATGAAGGGGGCTCGCAGGCTCCTCCCTGTTTCCAGGTCACTGGTGCCCTTATGACTTGGCAGTGGTTTTAGATGGGCTCACTCAACCTCCATTTGAACCCCTGGAAGAAGCTGACATTAAGCACCTGTCACTGAAGACAGTGGCTCATGATGTACCCCCATTGACATTGAGGCATTTCCTCCGCCACTGTGTTCCTCTGAGGAACAGTGGCTGAATTTGCTGTGCCCAGTCCGTGCTTTACGCACCTATATGGCCAGGTCAAAAGAGTTTCGATGCAATGACCAACTCTTTGTATCCTGGGCTAACCCTCATAAGGGCAAGCCCATTACCAGGCAACGGCTCTCCCACTGGATTGTGGAAGCGATTGCTCTGGCTTATACGAGTCAGGGTTTGCAGGCACCAACGGGCCTGCGTGCTCATTCTACTCGTGGACTGGCTACATCCTGGGCTTTGTTCAAGGGTGTTTCCATCCAAGACATTTGTGCAGCAGCGAGCTGGTCCTCACCGCTTACTTTTGTCCGCTTTCACAGGCTAGATGTCTCTGCTCCAAGTGTGGCCCACGCAGTGCTGGGTCCCGTGTTGAGACAGGGTTCTACCTGTTAAGTTCTGTTTGTTTTGGTGATTTTCGAGATAAGCATGTCTAGCAATACGGGAGTTTCAATATCCCATAGTGAGACATCGAACGGAGTGTTATGAATGAGAACTATAGGTTACTTACCTAACCCCAGTACTCAGAGTAACATGAAGTGAGATGTCTCACCAGACGGCCCTTCTTGCTAAGGCGAAGCGAGAAGAGGTGCTTATTTTGAATGACGCTGCGACGTAGTGCAAGCTACTTAAAGGGTGGGTGGATTCCCTGACGTAGACGTCAAGATCACCAGCCAATCAGGATTGGCGTAATGAGATTGATGCTTCTGTTTGCATACGCGTTGAAGCACATCCCATAGTGAGACATCTCACTTCATGTTACTCTGAGGGCTGGGGTTACGTAAGTAACCTATAGTTTTGTATCCCCTAAACCTCCAGGGTGTACACAGTTTAATACTGTTAACTTCTAATTGTGGGAAATACGAAAACGTCTTATAAAGAGAAGGGGGCTGGACCTGTCCAATTCCAGTTTTGGAAAGTCTGCCCTGGTTCCATTCCATTTCATAGAGCTATGCGACGCTCAGCGTAACCTTGTCGCACTGCCACTCCAACATCCAATCACAGGGCTTGATGACTAATCACGGGGTTTGTAAAGCAAGGCGGATGTTGTATTCCCAAACGATAGCTGGGGATTCTGGGTAGTGTAGTGTCTTCGGAAACTGTAGTGTTTAAACTCCGAAAAAACTATTTGTTTCTCTGAATCGAAGGTTAAAAACACAAAAGCATTGTACACAATTTAAACCAATCAATATTGTGTAATTAACAAGGATAAACTGATGTTTTTTATTGGATGAGTAATGGAGATATCACTGTGTAATCATTTGACAGTGAGGGGAATATATCCGGTTTTATTATGAAAACTTCGAGACCAGAAAAACTGTTTTCACCCACTTTACATGGAAGCTGCCGCATATACACGTTCTCCTGGCGAGACCTCAAATCATCTTCGTAATATCTATCAAACTATAGATCTTACACATCGACTGGACGTGGATTCTAAGAGTACAATATACACTTCTCGCCAGAAATCGAATAAAAAAGCATTTTAATGGCCAAACTATTCTACAATTTAGGATTTTCTAGAGAGGGTTATTTGTGAATAAACGTCCCTTCGGAGCGTTTGCAATGAACGGGCCCGGGAGCATGTTGTTTCTTACACGACCACTAGAGCACCTCTAGTGGTCGTGTAAGAAACAACATACACTTTAAAACGTGTCTCTGGGTCGTAATAAGGGCATGAACAATCGGCCTATATGGTCGTTTTTTGTAGGAGGACAGGCTGATTCCACCCTAGTTGGACCTTTTCTTCTCAAGGAGAAAACCACAAGCTGTGAGTTTGTGTTAAAAATCTCATTACACAACTCAACCCAAGAAGGTAGCAACTATCCAAAAAACAAAGCTTTTCCCTACACCGCTTTTTCCTGAAATGTTGAAAAGAGACAGAATTTGGAATAGATTGAAATTATTGTTGGGTTATAGGGATATTTTTGAACTCAATTTCCAGCACCAGCTTTTAGGTAAACTGGCATTTAATGGATACAGATTTTCAGTTTTTACTTTAATATTAAACAACGTGATTCCATTAGCAAGTAGTGGTGAGAAAGGGTGCAGTCCAAAGGTGAGTCAGTCTATCTGAGTTTGCCAGAATTTCCAGACGGCCAGTCCAACATATTTGGGTTTATAACTCTTATGAGGAAACATTAGTTGTGTTTATGTGTGTTACGATAGGTGTGTGCAACCAAAACCAGAGACGGAATACATTTATGGAGTACAAAAAAGAATGCTGGAATCACTATCACAGTGATTTGGGCGAGTGATTTGTAATGTGTGTGTGTTGTGTCAGTTCTGTGTTGAATAGTATTGAACAGAAGTCGAACAGAGGTCCTTTATTCACCAGTGTTGAATAGGGTAGATGGTTGTCAGGGCAAAAGTAAACTTATTTACTTGACACACACACACACACACACACACACACACACACACACACACACACACACACACACACACACACACACACACACACACTTCAACAGGGTTTCTTCAATGTTATACTCTGTCTGCTGGCTGGCGTTGCTGGCACCAGAAAATGCTCAAACGTATGAGGCTTTAGTCATTCACTTCTGAGGCAAAACACATACTAAAAACGACAGTGCTTTGCTGTTTTAGGAATTGACAACATCTAAATCAATGTATTGTTGACCAGGTGCTAACAAAATTGGTCAGGGGAGAGAAGCTTGAAATCAAAGCACAATGTTGGTCTTGAGGTTTATATTGTACAGTTGTATCATCAAAGGACACAACACATAAAATGTATGTGTGCTATTAACTGACCTGCCAACTTTCATAAAATATATCATCAGCTAGATATACCTGAATATAATAGGCTTATCCATCCATCCATGAGGTGGACTTCTACACAACGATGGTAAGCCATAAATCATTTTTAGATTTGCTTTATTCTTATTTGGATTCTGGGTGATATCTGCTACCACAAAGTATTCTCAATATTTTCTAGATGCCTCAACCACAATTAGCACTAGTATTCCTACCCTTTCTTCTATTTCCTCAACTGTAATTCTTTGTAACACTTTTACAAGCTTGTTATCTTGTATTTTCATTGTTTTGGTGTCTCTTAGTGAAGTAATTCAAATTCTTGCAGAGGAGAATTACACATGTGGGCAGAGCAGCATCACAGTGGAAGCAGCCAGGCTTTGCTTTTAGTGCGTCAGCAGTCAGCACCATCGCTGCTTTAACTCTGCCAAATGCATTACAGCACCGCTGCTTAGTGCTGTTGCTTGCTCTCTAATGGCTCCCCATTGGCAAACTGTCTCCAGCAGCTGACTGAATCATACCCTGCTTGTCCCTCTCAGCTGGTCGCTACTTTTCTTAGGGCTTTGCAACTTCACTGCCACGACTCTCATGTGGTCAAACTGCAGTCTGTAAAATGCCTCCTGAATGAGTTAGGCTGTAAGATTTGGAAGGTTGTATTTCCGCATCTGAGAGCACATACTTTAGTTCATCTTAGGCAATTTTGCAAAACACGTAAAATGATACAAAAGTAAAATGACATGTTTCCATCACTAATATCATTCAGCACATGATATCCTGTTTCTGCTCATACTGCAGTTTAGATTTTTAGAAGGTATATATGGTGGTATACTTGGTATCCATGTGTAAATCTGGGTGTATTACTGTAGGATATTCTGGCAAATTAAAACCTTGTGGAAATATTTTGGGGGACTTTCCTTTTTGAAATCAACGTGAGCAAGCTGCCTTTGAGAAGTACAAAAAAAAAGGATTGCTGCTGTCTTGGATCTCGCTGGTTTTGACAACAGAGCCTCCCTATGAGTATAGGCCTTACTTGACTACACCATGTTTTTGCTGCATGACAACTAAGCTGTCAATAGAGTGAGAAATGCATTGCTTTAATCGACTACATTTACCATCAACACTGATAAGACATCCGCATAATTGGTGGTACATTTACCCTTTCAATACATCTCACTTTCTCTCTGCTTATGTCCCTCAACTGTCTTGCATATCTTGTCTAAAAGAGAGATCTAAAGGGTCAGACTCAGTGTCTGCATCTGCCAGACAGATCCAGCTTTTCCTACATGCATGCAATCTCAGCAAATCATCAAGGTCCCTCTGATCATAACTAAAGGATAACCTGCAACTCCCCACTAAATGTTGACAGGTTAAAGATTTTGGTGTATTCTTCATATAGTATGTATTCTACATGACCTTCGTCTTTATTCGCTACCCCTAATCCTAAAAATGGTTGGTGGTGTTATTAATGAATGAAACAAGGTAAATACTTAACTTAGCTCTAATTGTTTATTGGCCTTGAGGTAACTTTCTCATATTTCCTTTACAATGAATCATATTTGACTGTCAAAAAACATACTACCCACTGTACCTCCACTTCTTAGATTATGCTCTTTATTGAGACTAAGAAAAAAAATCCTCTAAAGTAAATGTATGACTTGATTGTATTTGAATCCTTATGATATTGTATTTGTCCCAGTAGGATAACTGATCTGATTGCTGGCATGCACTAAAGTAATCTACAATACCATATAGAGTGCCACAGTGACGCGTCCTAAAACCCGGAAGTAAGTTAGCATTTTACCACTTCCGGTTCCTTCGACAAAAACCAATGCAACTTCTCCATAGGATTTTGGAAAATAGCTCGAAATAAGGTCTGTGGTTGACACAAATTGAAGAGACAGATCACGTTTTGTTCAGTCGGATAATATACACATGTCTATCCTACTATTATAATTTTCGAATCATAAATCTAATCGATATATTTATGATCAGTTTTTGTCGAAGGAACCGGAAGGAGTTTACTTCCGGGCTTTAGGACGTGTTGGGACACTGTGGCATTGATGTATATTGATGTATAATGCAGATGTACCAAACTTTGACAGATAAATCCCAGGGTAGAATGTTAGTTTACTTAAATTATACATACATATGTGAATTTGTACGTACATTCTCAAGTACTGGGTTTGCATTGAAGGCAGTATATGTCCCAAATCAAAGAACTAAACACTGTAGACAACATGTGCAAAAGGGTAGCTGTAAATTATACAGTATGTAATTGGTGTGGCAAATTTTAGGCTAGAAAGTGATCTCACTTACAGTATGTTAGATTAAAGGTGATGACAGCAGCCTTTTGTTTTGTGCACCAGAAATTGATTTAAACACAAGGCTGTGAAATTGAAAGGCAAACTGGCCGCAAACTTGGCTACACAAGTGACAGTATTCCTTCAGTCACGATCTCGACTCAGTAGGTGCAATTTATTTGTAACAGAGGCTCTGGAGATTTAAATGATTGGAATCGAATTTGATTTCGATTTTAAAAACAGAACAAATTGGAATGGTGGTCAAAAAACAAGATAACAGACTGGTCTTTTTTAAATTATGTTCGCATTCAACCAACTTGCATTGTTGTTCACCTTATTTGATCAAAAACATATTCTTGCTAATTTTACGTTTTAGACATACCACAAAAGTATTGTCAAAGCTTGTGTGAGAAGGATGAATGCTGTTTGTGTATTATATGAAACGGAAAGTAAAAGTTACCTTAATTTATGTTCGTAAATCACATTACACACTTCATTTAAGTCACATACATAGCGTATTGTATTTGTATATTTATTTCAACTTACACACATGATTTTCTAAACCAGTAGTTTTGTTTCAGTTCGTAACACGAAGCACGTGTTTATAACTGTGACAGTTATCTAGTAAATATCAGGTTACCCTCAAAACGTAATTTAAAATACAGTTTCTTTGAGGGATACTGTTTTTAGCAGACAGCCTTAAAGAAACTTGTATCAGGACCAGTGTTGGGCAAGTTACTTCCAAAATGTAATATATTACATATTACTTATTACTCTCTTTTGAAAGTAATAAGTTACATTACAAAATTACTCTCTCTGAAATGTAATGAGTTACACTACTTTAGTTACTTTTCTAGTTACTTTCACCAAAATAACCGCAAAAGAATGGCTAGGTATTTTAAATGCTAAAATGTAGTTTAGTGCAGCTCATTATACATCCAATGAAGGGCAATGTGGTGTAGCATAACCACTGTGTAGGCCCTTAAGGCTACTAACAACTTGTATTACACGGCTTAGTTGAATACTCGATTCTGATTGTAAATTCTTAACATGTGACACGTTGTTAATAGAGTAGTACAGACCACTCTCAAGGACTATAATGAAGGTTGCTAAGGAGGATCAGGAAAGAGAAAGGAAAAGAGGTTAAAAGACGGAGCGCTGGACGTCAGATAAATCACCAGAAGAAGGCAGACAGGAAGTAAACACTAACAGGACACGGAATGGGCTCTGTATTTTGTTTAGTATATGGCCGTGTGCAGGCCCGGCTCCAGAACAACATGACTCCGGGTGCATCTGAGGTTACAGGGGGCGCAGCAGTAGTAGGTTTACATGAGCAATAGTGGCCGGCAACAGCAATGAGAAATAGCATTGATGGTCCCAATGAACAGATTATGGCATTTGTTATGTTTTGAAACCAAGCAACTGAGAACATTTCAAGTGAGTTAAAAGTGCAATCCTGAAATATCTCATACAGTCCAAAGTGGACTGTGGCAAAGAAAAGCACAAAAGCTTCAAAACTGTACTGATAAAACAAATGAGAAGATATTGTAAATCAAGGCAAATATTATTTGAACCAGCTCATGGTTTGAAATGGTAAACATTGAAAAGCAAAAGTATTATTAAAACCATGTAGCCTACTAAATATCACTTTGGTCCCATCATATACTCTGGGAAGAGAATATTTACTGTGCTTGAAAACTGGTATCACATCATCATGTGAGGTTGAATTTGTGACCTGGAGATCATTTCAGCTGCAACATTAGCTCGGTGAGAAGCTTGGGATATGAGATCTTTGTGTAGCCATTCGTGGTGAAGGCATCTGTGCTATTGTATGCATTATTTTTTACCCAACATTTCTACAGGCATGGCACTATTTTCACATATTCTAGCCCTTGTCTATTTGTATACCACGAGCTGCAAAATGACCGCCTAACCCCACTGTACAGGCGGGTACTTGTTTATATCTACCTGGGCAGGCTCTGTTTTGCCGTGGAATCCTGGCTGGCACCCGCGGGCCGCAGAGGGGCGGCGTAGTTTCGGGCGATGAAGACTGCTGCTCCGGGGTTGAGGGCGGCGAGTCAGGCGGGAGTAAGCTAGTGTCCACAACGGAGGGTAACGTGATGTCCCCATCTGACCCGTTGCTACGGTCTGCAGTAGATGCAGTGTTGCTGGCGTTTAGTGATGGTTGCTTTAACAATTTTCGCATAAATGATTATCCACAGATGTGTGTCACTGCTGTGGAAGCACTTTGGAAATGATGCACGCGCAGCGGAGCAGGTCACGCGCACCTGACACAATTTGTTGTTAGTATTTTTCGCTCCGTTCTCTTTTTTGAATAGATCCCGGCGCGAGGCCTGAAGGGTAAACACCTGGTTTACTAATCTACTCGCACGTATGTCTGGTGTCGGAATGTCTCGCTATGTTAGTACATTGTTAAAAAACAAAACACCATTTAATTTCGGGTTAAAATGTGTTGTAACTGCGTTACTGAGCATTGTAACGGGTAATATATTACCCACATTTCATTAGTAATGCGTTACATTACTTCGTTACAGCAAAAAGTAATATATTACTGTAACTACGTTACTTTTGTAACGCGTTACACCCAACACTGATCAGGACATACGATTACTATTGATAGAAAAACAAGTATTCTCCAATTAGACAGTTGTATTAAAAGAAGCATACAAATCATGTTCTGATGTTGAATCTGTACAACCATATCTCGCATGAGTAGATTGGTTGCTTTACTTTAAAGGTCTCCTATCATGCAAAATGCACTTTTTTGATGTCTTTTATGAATACATGTGTGCCCGGTGTGTCAGGGAACTCACAAAGTGTCCGAAAATACACCCCTTTCTCTCTTTTCCTCCTTACCCAAATCTATAAAAACGAGGGTACAATGGAGCTGATCCAGATTTCCTGCCGATATGATGTAATATTGGAAATGTGGGCTGGCTTTACGCCCACGGTCCTATCAGAAACGTTGCTATCAGAAACAATGAGGAACATTTCGGAAGTAATATGGTCTGTGTTTACATTTGCAAGCATCGCTAACACTCAGAGCTAACGCTGTACTGGAGAGAGTATGTGTAAAGAAGCAGGATATAAAAAGGTACTCACCTTGTGGTAAACCCGTGAGCTCCATACTGTTTCAGAAATAATCCTTGAAGTGGTTTGGAACATAATATGGCGTTTAATAATAATAATAATAATAGCTTTGATTTATATAGCGCCTTTCAAGGGACCCAAGGTCGCTTTACAAGTAATAGGGCAAAAACAAACATAACAAAACAAAAGTCAGACAGAAAAAAACAACAGATCGATTTAGGGAAACAGATGGGACTTGAGGGCCCTTTTGAAGGCGTCAAGTGTGGGGATGTTGAGAATCTCCGCAGGGAGAGCGTTCCAGAGGGTGGGGGCTGCCACACTGAAGGCTCTGTCCCCGAAGGTTTTCAGTTTGGTGCGGGGGTGGTAAGCAGGCCAGAGTCTGAGGACCGCAGGTTCCGGGGTGGGGCATGTGGGTGAAGAATGTCCGATAGGTACTGGGGGGCAAGGGCATGGAGGGACTTGTAGGTAAGGAGGAGGACTTTGTAAGATATGCGGGACTTGACCGGCAACCAGTGTAGTTGGATGAGGGTGGGAGTGATGTGCTGCCACGGCTTTGTGTGCGTGAGTACCCTAGCTGCACAGTTTTGGACATACTGGAGCCTGTCCAGGGTTTTGTTGGGAACCCCGAGCAGGACACCATTGCAGTAGTCCAAGCGGGTGGTGACAAACGCATGCACTAGGGTTTCGGCAACCGACTCCGAGAGTGACGGTCGGAGTCTGGCAATGTTTCTCAGGTGGTAAAAGGCCGATTTGGTCACAGATTTGACATGGGAATGGAAGGAAAGGGTGGAGTCGAGGATGACACCCAGGTTGCGGGCTTCAGGAGATGGGGAGATGGAGCAGTCACCAAGTCACCAACCTTCTGGAGCAGGGCCTTGGGTGCCACAACCATGAGCTCTGTTTTATTGCTGTTCAGCTTAAGATAGTTGGAAGACATCCATGTTTTTATGTCATGCAGGCAGTTGATGAGAGACTGAGGGGGGAGCTGGGAGGATGGAGTGGTTCTGAGATACAATTGGGTATCATCAGCGTAGCAGTGGAAATTGAGTCCATGATTTCGGATGATCTGGCTGAGGGGGAGCATGTAAATGGTGAACAGGAGGGGGCCAAGCACAGAGCCCTGGGGTACACCGTGGTGGACTGGGGCCGGGGGTGAGTTTGAGCCACTGATGGAGACAAACTGTTTCAATGTTTTTAATCACGGCAGCATTTAGCTGAGAATCTGGGTAGAATTATTCTGCATGAGCTCTCGTCTTGGCTCTCGTTTATTTTTTTTTCTTATTTTTTTTAAAGCTACGGACCCAGAATCAGCACTTCTCTAACAGTGCTGAAATAGAGGGGTATGAGGCATGGCTAGAATGGGTGATCTGTTTGGTATTTTGAGCAAAACACTTCATAGACATGTTTTTTTATATATCTGAGACCTATACTATATGCCTAAACATAGTATAATAGGAGACCTTTAATATCTTCTTCAGTCTTGTTTTCAGGGGACCACATTTCTGCCAGCAGCTGATCCCATCAAAGACTGGTTTCTTAGTTTCTTGTTTTCTTTACACATAAACATTTGTTCATACTTTTCATATGTCCAACTTCGGAGCTGTTTAGCTTCTTTATAAACATGATTCAGAGGCAACTTTGCATTTGATATCAGGATCATGATGGTAACTGGCCCCGGGGTCTTGGTAAATTGCCATGTCAAGATGGGGTGTTTTTAACTATTTCAGGCCTCTCATTCAGCCCTTCTGCCCTGTGGAGCTATTGTAATGTGTGTAGGGGGTGAAGACACTTTAATTTAGATCACTTAAGTAGATCCTCCAGCCCGGGCTTCCTCCACCACCATGATTCTTCCTCTTCCACTTCATTTTCAACAACTCTTCTACTTTCTTTCATCACTTCTCTGCTCCATTCCCATGTATAATCTTCTTTTTCCTCCTCCCCCAAGTCCCTCTATCCTACTCCATCTATTCCTTTGACTTCCTTTTCATCTCCTCTGAACCCTTTAACAACATAATGAGCCTCATTCAGCAGGGCACAATTGTTTTAAAAACTCCCATGTGTTCCAATGCTTCAGAGAGAATTAAAGTAGTCATTGATAGTGGGGCTTTAGTAGGTGACATTGGTAGAGTCCAGGGCTGCAATCGAATAGTCCAAAAATCAGCTCCTAAGTTCTAACCCTATCGTCTATTCCTTGACCTCTGAGTGAAACGTCACGGGGTTAAGGGATAGTGGACAGGAGAATTCAAAAGGATTTAGGAGAAGAGACTGCAGTACTTTAGAGAATCCGACTGCACTTTCACTATCCGACGTGTTTATGATGCGCCAGCGGACGTCATGAATGTGCGTCTGCTGCTGTGGGGAAACTATGGAAACTACAGTTTTGCTATACAACGAACTACATGGATGTTTAATCAGAACGAGGGACTGTAAACTCATCCAGAGTCTCTGCACCGTGCTCTGATGCTGTTGCTTTTTGCTTTATGAACGTGGACAACAGAGAAACATATTCTTCATGACCAAAGTTGGAATTTAAATAAAAAAGGAAAGTGAAACTTATGCTCGTCGTCACCCTCTCCCTCCAGTCCACATGAATACAAATGATCCCAATACGTATGCATAAAACAACATCATCAGAGCACGGTGCAGAGTCTCTAGATGAGTTTACAGTAGTCCCTCCTTCTTATTATACATCCATGTTGTAGTCCGCTAGAGAAAACTGTAGTTTCCATAGTTTCCCCACAGCAGCAGACGCACATTCATGACGTCCACTGGCGCATCATAAACACGTCGGATAGTGAAAGTGCATTCGGATTCTCTAAAGTACTGCAGTCTCTTCTCCTAAGTCCTTTTGAATTCTCCTATCCACTATCCCTTAACCCTGTGACGTTTTACTCAGAGGTCAAGAAATAGGAGATAGGGTTAGAATTTAGGAGCTGATTTTTGGATTATCGGAACGCAACCCGGACGTCTGTTACCCCAAGGCAACATGGCCGACCACCCACAGCTTAGCTTTCTATTTTTCACACAGTCCGGTGATGTAAAGTGCGCTTTGTTCTAAATTTGGATGCCTTGGTTTTATCATTTCTGATAAAATACTCACAAATATATGCATGATCACATAATCACCTAAGAAAATACATTGTATTGTAATATCATTAGCATTGATAAGGACAAATACGAGGACAGTGGAGATTTAGCTGTCACCACTTAACACATAGCAGAAGAAGTGTTATTATATTTCCAGTAAAAATAACAACTCCCCAATGTTAAAATGCTCAGTTACAAGTTAGTAAAAGTGGAGCTAGAGGTGACTACAAGCTGAAGGAAAATAACAGACCAAAGATTCAACAAAGAATGAACTCAAAGCCAGAACTCCAGGAAGAAGACAACAAATCAAAATGTAAGGGCTTTAAACTATTTATTATATCTTTTTTAATATAATACATATTTTGTAATACTTTTTGTTAATTGCCTTTTGGTTGGAACAGGAATGGCTGTAACTTTTTGGAACAATGGTTACTTGTCAAACCACAGCTTTCATACATACCACCAATAATTAGCTACATAAGTATCTGTGGGTAGTAGGGTTGCAGACCTATTACATCCACTCCTGATAAGCCTAAATCTAGGGCAAAATATCTTAATCATAATCCAGTAATTGGGTGATCACATACAGTACAAGAAATGTGCTCTAGGATTTTGGGGCATACACAAGGAACAACAAATATATAGCCTCTTTTTAAAAAACAAATGTATCTGTTTCTCATAAAAAGCTTGGCAGGGTAGAGATATTCTAAGTGATAAAAATACAAATAAATTGACGCAGAAACTAAATGTTTTTGTTAAACATCCTCTCGTTTTGAGATGGGCCGGAGAATCGGAGCAGCGGGAGCGGTATTGCAGTCGCTTTACCGCACCGTTGTGACGAAAAGGGAGCTGAGCCGGAAGGCAAAGCTCTCTGTCTACCGGGCCATTTTCGTTCCTACCCTCACCTATGGTCATGAAGGATGGGTCATGACCGAAAGAACGAGATCGCGGATACAAGCGGCCGAGATGGGTTTCCTCCGCCGGGTGGCTGGTGTCTCCCTTAGAGATAAGGTGAGAAGTTCGGTCATCAGGGAGGGACTCGGAGTTGAGCCGCTCCTCCTTCGCGTCGAAAGAAGCCAGTTGAGGTGGTTCGGGCACCTAGTTAGGATGCCACCTGGGCGCCTCCCTAGGGAGGTGTTCCAGGCACGTCCAGCTGGGAAGAGACCAAGGGGTAGACCTAGGACCAGGTGGAGGGATTATATCTCTTCGCTGGCCTGGGAGCGCCTTGGGATCCCCCAGTCAGAGCTGGTTGATGTCGCCAGGGAAAAGAAAGTTTGGGGCTCTCTGCTGGAACTGCTACCCCCGCGACCCGACCACGGATAAGCGGGAGAAGATGGATGGATGGATGGATCCTCTCGTTTTCAATTCTGATGTTAATGATCTGAAAATTGGTGCAACAGTCCCTGGAAATATTCAAAATCAATTGAACACCTCTTCCGTTTTCTAGACGAGAGAATGAGATATTTGAATCTAAGAAAATAGTTCAGTTGCTACTGCTGTACGTTACAAAAAATCCATAAATGTCCATCGAGTCGTGCAGTTAAGGTTTTTCTGGGTAGTAATCTCAACGTGAACGTTCAAACTAAATTAAAATAGGTAAAAGACAGTAAGTGAATGGTTTGAGAAAAAGTTTAGACCTTAGTCCAATCTTAACAAAAAGGTGACAATATTAAGGGTGAAACGATATTTGTTTGATAATCTCATCATGTTGCAGAGGACCAAAACTCCAGTCTTAACTGGCATATCGAAATTGGACCCACAGTGAGCCACGACTCCGAGGCTAGCCATCACATTGAAGGTGAGTTGTGTCAAGGTATGTTTTCTGAAAGAGTGTCTAATAATCTGTGCACGATATCCAGTGTTCCCTGGCCTAATAGGACCCATGTGTCCTCTATCTTTTTCTCTTTTTCTGTATCACATTGTTTGTTTGTACTTTGCTGCTTGTCTCTTTCTCTGTCTTACACACACACCACCGGGATCCCACGGTGCACATTGCACACGCTCTAATTTGATAAAGCTGAGCCAATTTGACCCCTCCCAGTGGAAGCTGATTAAAGGACCAATGATTCTTGTAAGGTAGGGTCTCCTTATGTAAGCTTGATGACCACTTCAGGTTCTGGACGGTGATAAAGATGACGACAGTTTAGGGACTACGTGGATTTACAGTAAAAACAATCCCCTTCATCAAATCCTATACAGAAACGTGAAGTACAGTATGGAGCAGAGGCTAGTGGAGTACATGTTATATGTGATTTTGGCCCTCAGTTTTCCAACTTCACTAAGGCAGCATGTGTTTATGTATTCCTTACAATTATTGTCAGGATTTTCATGTTATGTCACGTTTATAGTTTTGTATGTCTGGTTATGGGTATTGTCCTCCTTGTATATTGTCTGGTCCTTCTTCCTGTGTTTTCCCCCTGTCGTTAGTTTCCCTGGTGTGTCTAATTGTCTGATTGTGTTCACCTGTTGCCCTTGTGTTTCTCCTCCCCTGCCCGGCTGTTTCTCGTCTCGTGATTACCCCTCCCTGTATTTAGTCTTGTCTCGTTCTGTGTTCAGGGTTGGTTCGTCTTTTGTTTGTGAATAAGTTCACCGGTGAGAGTTCTGTTTTGTCCAAGTTATTTTAATTTTATCCTTGAAATAAAGGCTTTTTTCAGCGTTATCTGCATTTGGGTCCTGCTTGCTTCACTCACCGTAACAGTACGAACCAACCAAGGATGGGCCCAGCAGATCCATTTGAGCAGGAATTATTGGATTTTTCCTTTTCTCTGGCTTACTGCTCTGATCGATGGAGGGGAGCGTCCGGAGTTCTGCAGCGAGAGGCTGCTCTGGCTGAGGCGCACCTCGAGTTCCCTAAACCAGGTTTAGTTAAATTCTTACCTGGCTGGATTTTGGACTTCCTCTCGGTGTGTGATTCCCGGCCTGCTAGCCCCAGCCTCCAAAAGGCTCATAAGAGAAGGAGTCGCAGGTCCAGGCTAGCAGCCCTAGCCACAGAAGCCATGCTTTGGGCTCCAGTACAGGCCCCAGCAGCCATGGTTCCAGACCCAGTTCTGGCCCCAGCAGCCATGGTTCCAGCCCCAGTTCTGGCCCCAGCAGCCATGGTTCCGGCTCCAGTACAGGCCCCAGCAGCCATGGTACCAGTCCCAGTTCTGGCCCCAGCAGCCATTGTTCCGGCCCCAGTTCTGGCCCCAGCAGCCATGGTTCCGGCCCCAGTTCTGGCCCCAGCAGCCATGGTTCCGGCCCAAGTTCTGGCCCCAGCAGCCATGGTTCCTGCTCCAGCAGACGAACCGACCGTCTCAAGTCTCCTCTCAAGTTCCTTCTCAAGTCCCCTCTCAAGCCACATCTCCAGCTCCCTCTCGAGTCTTCTCTCAAGTCCCCCCTCGAGTCTCCTCTCAAGTCCCCCCTCGAGTCTCCTCTCGAGTCCCCCCTCGAGTCTCCTCTCGAGTCCCCCCTCGAGTCTCCTCTCGAGTCCCCCCTCGAGTCACCTCTCGAGTCTCCCCTCGAGTCACCCCTCGAGTCCCCCCTCGAGTCCCCCCTCGAGTCGCCCCTCAATTCCCCTCTCGAGTTCCCTCTCGAGTCCCCCCTCGAGTTCCCTCTCAAGCCTCCCCTCGAGTCCCCTCTCAAGCCTCCTTTCGAGTCACCTCTCGAGTCCCCTCTCGAGCCTCCTTTCGAGTCACCTCTCGAGTCACCCCGCCAGCTCCCTTCTCGAGTCACCCCGCCAGCTCCCTCTCGAGTCACCCCGCCAGCTCCCTCTCGAGTCCCTTCTCAAGTCCCTCCTCTAGTCACTTCTCTGGTCCCCTCTCTGGTCCCTTCCCGAGTCCCTTCTCTAGTCCCTACTCAAGTCCCACCTCGAGTTCCACCTCGAGTCCCTCCTCGAGTCCCCTCTCGAGTACCCTCTCTAGTTCCCCCTTGGTTTCCCTCTTGAGTCTCCTCTCGAATCCCCTCTCGAGTCACATCTCAAGTCCCTACCCAATGTCCTGGTCCGTTGGAGGTTCCGCTGGGGGTCCTACCAACTCCATGTCCTGTCCCGTTGGAGGCCCCGCCGACTACTCCTCTGCCGGGGGTCTTGCCAACCCTATGTCCTGTGCTGTTGGAGGCCCCGCCGACTACTCCTCTGCCGGGGGTCTTGCCATTCCTATGTCTGTGCCGTTGGAGGTTCCGCTGGAGATCCTGCCAACCCTATGTCCTGTGCCGTTGGAGGTTCTGCCGGGGGTTCTGCCAACCCTATGTCCTGTGCCGTTGGAGATCCCGCCGACTACTCTTCTGCCGGGGGTCCTGCCAATCCTATGTCCGTGCCGTTGGAGGTTCCGCTGTAGGTCCTGCCAACCCTATGTCCTGTGCCGTTGGAAGTTCCGCTGGGGGTCCTGCCAACTCTATGTCCTGTTCCGTTGGGGGTCCCGCCGACTACTCTTCTGCAGGGGGTGCTGCCAACCCTGTGTCCTGTCCCGGTGGGGGTCCCGCCGACTACTCTTCTGCAGGGGGTCCTGCCAACCCTGTGTCCTGTCCCGTTGGGGGTCCCGCCGACGACTCTTCTGCCGGGGGTCCTGCCAATCCCGTGTCCTGTCCCGTTGGGGGTCCCGCCGATGACTCTTCTGCCGGGGGTCCTGCCAATCCCATGTCTTGTTCCGTTGGAGGTCCCGCCGTCACCTGTCTCGCCGGGGGTCCTGCCAACTCCTGGTCCTCTTCCGCGTGGGATCCTGCCGAAGCCTGTCCCACCGGCTCCGGTTCCTGTCCGGCCGACACTGGGTCCTGCCCGGCCTCCGGAGCTGTCCCATAAGCGCTTTCCTTCCCGACCTCTGGTCTTCGCCCTCGAGCCCGGCCCCCTGAGAGCCGCGGTCTTTGCCCTCGAGCCCGGCCCCCTGAGAGCCGCGGTCTTCGCCCTAGAGCCCGGCCCCCTGAGAGCCGCGGTCTTCGCCTTCAAGCCCGGCCCCCTGAGAGCCGCGGTCTTCGCCCTCGAGCCTGGCCCCCTGACTCTTCCTGCCGCTGCCTTCGCCCTCATGCTCGGCACCCTGAGTTCGCCCGCCGTGGCCTTCGCCCCACCATGGACTCTGCCTTGCCCCCGGGCCGTCAGCCCGAGACCCCCACCTTGGACTCTTCCTTGCCCCCGGGCCGTCCGCCCGAGACCCCCACCTTGGACTCTGCCTTGCCCCCGGGCCGTCCGCCCGAGTCCCCCTTCTCGGCTTCTGCCTTTCCCCCCGGGCCGTCCGCCCGAGATCCCTTTGGGTCCTCCGCTGTGCTCCTGGGCTGTCAGCCCAAAACCCGTCCCCCTCCACCCACCCTGGTGGCATCATTATTATAGCAGAAAAACAATTCAGTGCTGTCAAAGCCCTGAATTCAAGGGAGCATGGGGCCAAGGGAGCATGGGGCACGCACATCAAGAATCTTAACTAATCTCACAATGTCAAAGCGACATGATCCTTTTTAAATGGTGATCAACAGGAATTCAAGATGCACCCTGTATTACCACTGCTACGCTGACGACACCCAATTAATTCTGTCCTTTCCCCGCTCAGAGACCCAGGTCGTCGCACGCATCTCTGCTTGTTTAGCTGACATCTCTCAGTGGATGTCTGCTCATCACCTCAAGCTCAACCTTGACAAGACTGAACTGCTTTCATTCCGGGAAAAGATTGTCCCACTCTTGACCTAACAATCAACATCGGCACCTCTGTTGTTTCCCTGACTCAGACTGCAAGGAATCTGGGCGTGATCCTAGATAACAACCTGTCCTTCATTGCAAACATCGCTGCTACAACCCGCTGCTGCAGATACACGCTTTACAACATCAGCTGACCCAGAAAGCGATGCAGGTTCTGGTCCAGGCTCTCGTCATCTCACACCTAGACTACTGCAACTCCCTCCTGGCTGGTCTACCTGCATGTGCCATCAGACCTCTGCAGCTCATCCAGAATGCAGCGGCTCGTCTGGTCTTCAACCTTCCTAAATTTTCCCACACCACTCCGCTCCTCCGCTCCCTTCACTGGCTTCCAGTAACTGCTAGAATCCACTTCAAGACGATGGTACTTGCGTACCATGCTGCGAATGGATCTGGCCCTTCCTACATCCAGGACACGGTTAAACCGTACACCCCAGCACGTGCACTCCACTCTGCATCAACAAAACAGCTCGCTGTGAAGGTGACCCAAGTTCCCATCAGCAAAAACACGTGGGTTTGCCATCCTGGCTCCAAAATGGTGGAATGAGCTCCCCATTGACATCAGGACAGCAGATAGCTTACACACTAGGGGTGTAACGGTATCCGTATTTGTCCCGTACCGTCAAGGTTCGGACGTCACGGTTCGGACGTCACGGTTCGGCACATGCAGTCACACGACGAATACGCCTTTTTTTTACGAGTGGGAAAAAAGTAATTCAGGGCAGTATCCACTACACTATTTATAATCCAGTGGGCGGTATTGCGCCTAAAAGCTGTTTGCCAGCCGCCCTTAAACAACAAATGAAGAACAAGAAGAAACACAACAACAAAACGAACAAAATACAAGAAGAAGAAAATTAGTATGGTGACACACAGGAGCTAGAACCCACCTGCTTCTTTTAAATCAGCTGTGTGGGAACATTTCGGGTTCCCTGTGGACTACAATAACGATGAGGTGTGCGAGTGGTGGATCGGACGAGGATGGTGTGTCGGCGTTATTCTACTGCGGTGCGGTGCGGTACGCCAAACATGCTAAATCATATCAGAAGGCATCACCCAGATTTTCCAATCCCCGGAACCCGGCAAATGACTACAGCAGTTCAACAGCTGATCCCCGCTGTTTTTAAGAAGCCAAGAGACATGAGAGCCGAGAGACCAAAAATAAATAACGGAAGCTTTTGGCATATGTTTTTCAACGACTTTGCGCTCTTGAAACACTTTCTTATTATTTATGATGTCATATTCTCAAGACATTCTTTTTAGTTTTACAGCTTGATGAAACCTTTTTGTTTGACATCAGCCATTATAGATAATATGGCCATCTGAGTGTACTGTGTATGGTTTGTTTTTAACTGTTTAATACAGTTAATTATTCAAAATGTCAGAGTTCTTTATTTTTAAACTGAAACTTGCACTACTGTTCAAAATAAATAACAACAAACCTGGAATTATGCATTTGGGACTTTTTTTGCTTTTTCTTGTTGTACCGAACCGTGACCTCCAAACCGAGGTACGAACCGAACCGTGACTTCTGTGAACCGTTACACCCCTATTACACACCTTCCGGCGCAGACTGAAAACTCATCTCTCTCGACTCCACTTCGAGCGATAGAACTATGAACAAAGCACTTATATACTAATAAAGGACTGGCTTACCTAAAGCCAGTTGAGTAGCACTTGAAATGTTTTTGCTCTATGAAACCTGATGTACTTATATGATTCTGTTTTCTTCAAGTTTGTATTTTGTTGGTCGAACGCACTTATTGTAAGTCGCTTTGGATAAAAGCGTCAGCTAAATGCAATGTAATGTAATGTAATGAAATGCATTAAATCACCATGAGTCATGCACTATTCAAGCATTACTTCAAATTGTTTGATTTGTAGCCTTATAATAAAGTTTTGCACTATGAACTACATCCAAGAACATGAGGAAATGTTTAAGCTAAATCCACTGAACTTAAAGTTTTATGATTATGAATTATCATGAATTCTCTGTTATTAATTCTGCACAATTTTTAAAGCATTCTATACCAGACGGCCATGTTAGACCTACAAAGGAATTAAAGGGTTCTTCTTTATTTGATAGAAATTGGACATGCTTGTGCGTTTTCATGTGCTATACATTATGAAGGAATACAATGAGGTTAGCTTCACAAACTGACCATTCAGTCACACACTGACATTCCTTCTTTCATCATGTCTCTGCATAAAGCCTATTCATCCCCTGACCATTTTCCATGTGTTTCTAATGTCATCTTACAAATCTAATGAGCTAATTTGAATGCAAGAGCCGACAGACAGTTTTGATGGGCGATCAAAGAGAAATCCTTTTAAGGAAAAGTTCATTCAAACGGAAGCTATAGATGTGTTTCAGGTCTTAAAAACAGGGGGGGTTGGAACTAAGTGTCTTGATTTGATTGTAACATTAGCATGTGACTAGCATTTAGCCACAGTCATTTAAGGCGAAAATGATTTGCCTTGATAATTTCAGACGATGTGACATGCAGTAGATCAAAACACGTTATGCTTCTTTAACTTATTTCCCAGAATGCTGGCTACCAGTGCTGCACTCAAACAGCGTGAAGCTCTTTCATAGTATTTCCTCAAGGTTAAAACGCTTCTGTGAATCCAATTTACTCAAAAGGAAGCCCAACTTCATTTCAAGAAATGTTTGACATTTTGAAAGCTACGCCTCTCAATTTTCTTAATAGCCCTCATTGTTGGTATGTTAAATATAAAGCTACACCTGGCTAACTAAGCTTAGTTCAAATATTTGACAGAACAAAAACCAGCTAGCCTTCTGTCCAATGGTAAGAAAATCTGCCCACCAACACATGTTAGTTTAATCTGCACAGAGTGTAAATGTAAAAATGGCAATTTGCTGTTTTACGAGGGCTTGTGTGCTAAACTATTTCTTGGCTTTGGTCAATTGCAAAGCAATCAGTGGAGACTGGAAATTACTGATCCAAGCCAAGAAATAGTCTGATGCAATTATCCCCTTTAAAACAGCAAATTATTGTTTTCACACTAGAACTTTAGGATTAAACAAATGAGATGCATATAAAGTATTAGGATTTAGACAATTTGCCATTGGACAAAGCCAGGCTAGCTGAGATATGGCAAAAATGTGTATTTGAATCATAAAAACAGAACCTCACCCAGGGCTGCTCTTGTTTTATAAGATGCAAGTGCGTGTGTACTTTTACACAACGGAAGGACATTAGAATAAGTGTGGCTCATTATGATGAGTTGCCGTTAACTTGCTGTTGTTGACCAAGAAAAACGTTGCCAGATTAATGTGTGGATGTTGCCGTTTGCGAGTAGGAGCTGATGTAAATGTCATAAATGAATTTATTCATGTTCCTAACACAAACTATTTACCCATTAGGAGCATATAGCAATGACTGGTAAATACTACTTTTCTATTTTGAATAAAATATCGTCAGATTTCTCAGATAGCCAGTCATTTCTTCTGCACACGTTTGTTGTTGGATGATATCATTTTGTTTTTGGAAGATAATAATAATTGACATACTTCTAAAAATATGAAATCAGCTTTTAATTATTTTTTAACAAATATTTCGTCACATACATCACGCATGGCAAGATGGAAGATAATGGCTCTGTCTCCTGAAAAATGCTTGAATACTGACTTTAATATCTCCAGGGAGGTCAAAGTCAGCACAGCTGATAAACAGTACATGGACACACAATGACACACCCTCTGTTTGTTCTCAGTGTAGAAATAAATGGTTGTAATTCTCAGAAAAATTAAGAACTTCATCTTAAATGATATCAAATGAAAAAGTAACTAAATTAGCAGAATTATACCATTGAGATATAAAAGCACTTTCATTTCTGGTAAAACATGTTTCTTTCAAACCGTGCAGCACAATGACCCTGGCTCTCAGTCGTCTCTGTGGTGTGGCTAGTATAATTTTGACTCCTTTTTGGAATGGATGACAGGAAATGAGTCAAATGAGGAATAGGTATGCAATGCTTGACTTCATGGTGACTCCAATAAATATTACACATAAAATAAATTGCTTTTTCAACATCCTTTTGGCCATATTGGATTCCAATGTCCTCATAAGTGTTTATAAATGCAGAAAAGCGGGAAAATAATAAAAGCATTTAGCAGTTCTCTCACAGGGAGGTTAAGAGGGGATGGCTGGGGTCAGACGAAAGGGAAGTGACCTCAGGCTCCGTGCTTCCATATTCCCCAGGTCAGACATGCCTCATTTGGCCTTCCACTGCATACAGGAGAATCGTGGAAACTTATACTTTTTTCTTTAAAAAAGGGTATTCTCTTCTTAAAAGGGTGCAAGCAGAACAGAGTTCAATTTGGCTCCTTTCGTTCAACAAGGAAAATGAAAAACTGGTTGAAAAAGTAATTCTAGAATTTTCTATTATCTCATGACCACCTAAATATGGATTTTCCTGTATGAATCAAAACCTCTGTTAAGCTGTAAATATACTTATTGGGCTTCTTTATTTAACTGAAAGATGCAATGTCCTCCCTGTCTCTCTATATCTTTCTCACACACACACACACACACACACACACACACACACACACACACACACACACACACACACACACACACACACACACACACACACACACACACACACACACACACACACACACACACACACACACACACACACACACACACACACTCAGGCCAGGCAGTGGTCTGGCTGTTGATCTAGTGTTGCCAGGGGAACCCTGGGATCTTGCACTCCAGATGTTATATGATCAACAAGGGGACTTCCTGGTTCCTGAAGACTGGAAGTGGACGTCAACTGTGTGTGTGTGTGTGTGTGTGTGTGTGTGTGTGTGTGTGTGTGTGTGTGTGTGTGTGTGTGTGTGTGTGTGTGTGTGTGTGTGTGTGTGTGTGTGTGTGTGTGTGTGTGTGTGTATATATGTGTGTGTGTGTATGGTACGTGCATTTCTGTATTTCTTTGAAGCTCTAAATATTCGTCAGCTGAGACTCCACCAGCATGTGTGACATCAGAAAATACCTTTTTCAAACACACCCTTCCCAGTATAGGACAGGACTTTTTCTTTTCTCTTCGCACAAAAGCAGGAGAGTATAAATCATTACACACCCGCACACGCACACACTCATATTCAGAATGGGGAAAGCCTGTGTGTGATGAATTTAACGAAAGAGAGGGATTTCTTTTATAGGTTCTCTATGATGGTACTGAAATGGTTTATTACACATGCACCAGAACAAGATCACGCCGAGATTTACATCTGTCATAAATCACCATGCCACAGGGTTTAAGCCACAAGTAAGCCTGTGGAAGAATTCCTTTTTTATTACATTCCTTCTTTATCAGATGACAATGACAAGAAATAGGAAATAACTTGGACGTTAGCATGCTGAACATCACAGCTGTGAACTGTTTTTAATCCGGTGCCATTGTATGCACTGTATATGCACTGTAAATAAATGAGTCACAGCAGCTATCTGAATTAATTTGATTACACTGAACAGATATATAAACTCTGGATATAACTGGATCGAAGTCTTCTTCGCACATCAAAGACAAAAATGTATTGACAAAGAAATCTGTGTTAGTGACTCAAATGCGTCAAATCAAGATGCTGATTAAACAGCATGATTATTACAGGTGTGCCACTCTAATGTGCAGATGTATCCTAAAAACAAGCAAGCACTCTGAACTCTGGATGTATCAAGCACTCAACTATAGATTTCACATGAGTAGGGACACAATCTTGTGTGATTTATGTTAATAGAACTCAACGATGTCGTTAAATTAAATGTATTATAATTTAATATAGAAAATAACGTATCTATGCCACAATTTTAGATGCGCATTTTGATACGTTTGCGCTGTGGACCAACACTATAAATTGACGGGGAAGGGGGTAGCAATAAAGATAACACCATTAAACAGTTACACAACATAATATCGATAGCAGTGTCCCGAGCAACCACCGTGGTAACAATGAAAACGTTGTATGGACACAATTTCCTGAAGTAATCTTCTTAACAACTAGCTAACTAACTAAAGATCATCTGCATCCACTGCACACATAATCTGAAATAACAACTCATATTTCTCGCATCAAATTACATCAAAACGCATTTTAATGGCCAAACTAACCTTAAAATATGCATAAAGATGCATTGAATAAAACGAAGGTCGGCCATATTTTTTTTTCTGCAGCGAGAAATTTGAAGATCACGTGACATAGACGCCAGCCATTGGAAATGATTGGTGAAAAAAAACGTAGGGATCTTACAATTTCAGAGGCGTTTTTGTAGAAATACTACGTCCCAAGTTGTGGACCAACGTGTGAGACTGTCTATGTCATGGTGAATACAGTCGCTGCTTTATTTATGTCTGTATGCCGTTGTTGTGAGTTTGGACGGAGCAGCTACAGGTTAGTTTATCCTGATCGATCTGATCTCCATTCAGAAAACACGAATCGCCTGCCGTCTTGTCTGCAGACTTGTTACAGCATTAATTCATGGTTTTTACTAACTGGTAACACTATGTTGTTACTTCGGCATCCTTTTGAAACGTGTATTACAATTAAATCATAGTCAAATATGTTCATTTTGTTGTAGTTTACCATAGTATTTACATGGATATAAGCAGCCCCGAATATTCGCATCGCTCTAATCGCTCGAGTTTCAGGTTTCACCCATAGACTGTATATATAACTGGACGTAGTGTCCGTGACGGCACCCATAGGATTCTGCAGAGTTGCCGAGAAGCCTAAAGTAGGCGGTGTCGGCCACTAACGGCCCGTCCACACAGCGACGTGCATTGAAGCTTGCCGGCGGGCGTGTCTGAAACTCGACCAACAACCAATCACATGAATCTTCCGCCCCGGACACACAAGCACGCAGTTTGATTGGCTAGAGCTTGTACTGGCATATGATTCGATTGGCTGACACCTCCGTCGAAGCTTCAAAAGTTGAACATTGCTCAAATCTTTTAGCGAGCAACGCATAGTGACGCTCCCACAATGCAGTTCGGCGAAGCGTGACGTCACCCCATTCAAAGTGAACGGGCAGAAGCATTGAAGCTTCAACGCACGCCGCCGTGTGGACGGGCCGTAGCGGCTCGACAGCGACGTCAGAGTCTAACTCAGCCTGCTCCAGCCTGATCCAAATAAGGGCAAAGAGTAGACATGGGCGAGTCCTGATTCATCCGGATCATTAACTCGGATCCTAGAAATGAGCTGGTCGTGACGAGTCTCCCCTCTCCATTAACCCGAGTCCTTTGAGTCCTACACCTGGTGTGACGTACAAATTAAAACTATAAATTGCGTCACTCGCTACTCTCTTTATAACATGTAAAATAACATTACTACGTACCCCAGTCCATCTGCCTACCCTTTAGCAAGTAGGATAGCTTCCAGAAGATATCGTTTGGCTCAGGGGAGGGGAAGCGGATCAGTGAAACTTCCTGCAGACTCGTGGGGACTCAGAGGAGCCATACGTTACGGCTCCTAACCGTAATAGCATAGCAGATCCAGAGATCCAAACTCGTAATGTGCACGAGCATAGCTGCGTCCGGGAAGACATTTTACTTAGGGGGTGTGGCCAAAAGTGGGGAGAGATTAACAGTAACATGTTGCAGCCCCTCCTACAGCACCCGGCTCCTGCGGCTATATTATGCACGAGTCAACAGCAGACTCAGAGATTCGCAAATCCTGACTTACTGTGCAAAACACAGCAGACTCGTGCGGACTCAGAGCCGTAACCATATAGCAGCAGATCCAGCAGACTCGTCGTCATGTACGAGTCAACAGCAGACTCAGAGATTAGCAAATCCTGACTCATTGTGCAAAACATAGCAGACTCGTGCGGACTCAGAGCCGTAACCGTATAGCAGCAGATCCAGAGATCCAGCAGACTCGTCGTCATGCACGAGTCAACAGCAAACTGAGATTCGCAAAATCGCAAAATGACCCTTTTTTTTGTGATCAACATGTTTTATTAAAGCAAAAGACACGACTTTACACACATTTAACACATACAAACACCAGTATTGCAATGATTACGCAGTCCATGAGAAAATAGGAGTGGGGGAGGGGGGGCATATGATTAGATCTACCAACCCAGTCTCACGGCATTTCGTGTTCACCAACACGATTTTTAATCTATTGATTCGTGTTCACCAACACGATTTGCCCCTTTTTTTCGTGTTGCACAGCACGATTTTAAAAGCAATGTATTTCTACTGGTAATGTGTTTCGTGCCTGCCGCACGTCTTTTTCTCCGGTCGGGTCGTGGAATACCGGAAGCTGTGTGGTTCATAAAAACATGTTCTTACTCAATATCAAGCCACAATTATTGCTTTTATTTTAAATCGTATAATTTCGGACTTTTGTTGCCGTCTGTGAGGAAAATAAATGGGGCTCAGAGCCTCAGGATACTGAAATCTGTATTTTTAAATATTTTTTTCTTTCTAATTTATTATTCTTTTCAAAATAACACACTGTTATTTACTCACCAATAACACACAATTATCCTTGCTTTTATTTATTGGTTTAATTCCATAATCTCGGGCTTTTTTGGTGTCCGTCGGGAACTGAATTTCAAAATAAAAATAACCGGAAACAGACGTAGGCCTATAAGGGACATTTCGAGCATCATTGCGATTGTCAACATTTCTGAGTTTAGGATGGCCGAAGACACTACACTACCCATAATCCCCAGCTATCGTTTAGGACTACAGTCCCCATAAGGTTCGGCAGAGCGTCAAACAGCTGTGTGAAATGGAACGAAACCACGCCAGACTATCCAAAACTGGAATTGAACACCCCCCCAGAACTACACATGCTGGAACTACACGTGTTTCGCAACATGTGCTATGGGACGTCTCTACTGAACGTTTTCGTTTTTCCCACAATTAGAAGTTGCCAGTATTAAACACATTGGTGTGCTATGTTCAAAATAAACGTTTTGCCAAGTAAGATCCGTATTGGAGATGCAGCTATTACACGCAGGAGACTGTTGCACAACATGATAATTTTGTTAGAAGTCTACACTGAAACTTAATTTAGAGCCGAAAACATAATGGACTTATTCAAAATCGCGGGATCCGTGAATCCAGGACAATGATCGAGAGAGACCAGTAGCCTACGAGTTAGTCAGCGGAACTTCACAGACTCAGATTCACAAATCCTGACTCACTGTGCAAAACACAGCAGACTTGTGCGGACTCAGAGCCGTAACCATATAGCAGCAGATCCAGAGATCCAGCAGACTCGTCGTCATGCAGCCGTAACTGTAAAGCAGCAGATCCAAGTTTATTAGCTATTTGTCATTCACACGTTAATAAAATTAAAAAAAGTACCGATACATAGCAGAACAATTGTGGCGATGTTCAACTTAATCAGCCTTGTTCAACATCATTTATTTAGCTAATACTACAGCGTGTTGCAGGCGAACCAAGCCCGCATTTCGCTGCATTCCTTGATCTCCAGTTATAACGCCAGCGGCCACCACTGGGATAATTGGGTCCCCTTTTAACATTTGCTCCCGTTTAGCATTAAGCTAAGCTAAGCTAACTAGCACACAAACACCTGCTAACGGGGTTAACATGTATAATATTATCATTTTACTCACCAAAACAGCTGAGAGTAGGCTTCTTGGAAGTTCTGTTAGTACATTCAACCGCACAGCACGACATTTTAATTGTGTGGTATTTGTAACAACATTTCCTAAAAGGCACAATCACCACGAACACGGCTAAAGGGTCAAGTACAGTAACTACAGCTAACGTTGTAGCCTAGCAGAGTGGACAAGTTGCTGTTAGTGTTAGCTGACAGTGAGGCACGTACCTGTCCATCAAAGTGACCATGCCCTATTTCAGGCAAAAACTTTAAGGCCTAATATAAATAAAAGGGTTGCGTTATAAAACAATTCACTCACCAATTCATAATCATGAAGGTGGAATCTAACTATATCCCGAATAATTTGTATTGCATCTGTAACAGCCTAGTGAGGCCTGTTAACATCAAATTTATATTAAAAGATTTGGATTCCCGACCACACCAATACAGCGAGAAGGACAGCACAAAATGTGTAAAATTGTTTATTTATACAAAGTTACTTTAAAACACTCCTTTGATAAATACTTAAAATAGCGTAAGGTTAAAATAATGTTCAATGAATATAAACCAGTTTCTTAGGAAATACAGTTCAAGCAGGGGTTTATAAAATCCTGAAAGTCCTGTCCGCTTGGAACCAAACTCCACTCCGGTTTCCCCTTTAGCCAGGCAGAAGTGCAATGTTCAAGTCCCTTCCAGGAAGTCCAGTGCCGGGATTTCCACTTTGCCGGCCCGCCACACTCTGTCCGTCAGCCTCTGGTCGCGGAGCCCTCGGTAACAAACAAAAGGAGACTCAGGGGACAGCAACGTAACTTTCGTGACATAAAACCACACGCCCAAAAGCAGGAGAAATAGCCACTTCCCTTAATTTGGAGTCTGTTTGAACGTTGAATCCGATGGTTAGAGGAGGGTCTGGTCCAGCCGTCAGGAAGAGGAACTGCAGGGGTCCGTTCTTGGCGAGCAGCATGAAGGATCCGGTCCGGTCCGATCTGCGGCGAGGTGAGGAGGAGCAGGAGGGTTCCGATCCGGTCCGATTGGCGAGGTGAGGAGGAGCAGGAGGGATCCGATCCGGTCCGATTTGCGGCGAGGTGAGGAGGAGCAGGAGGGATCCGATCCGGTCCGATTGGCGAGGTGAGGAGGAGCAGGAGGGATCCGATCCGGTCCGATCTGCGGCGAAGTGAGGTAGCAACTGTCAAGAGAAGAATAGCTCTCGTCTAGCAGGTAGTCGGCGTATTCATGGGGGAGTGGATTTGGAAACTGGCGAATGAGATGGTGTGTCAATCGGCAGTGTCTGTGTCTTTGATGTGACAGTTCGTTGAGGAGGTTAAACAAGCATGCAAATAAAAAGAGTTCATCGCTATATAGTAGGGATGTAACGATACCAAAAACTCACGGTACGATAATATCGCGATAACAAGTCCACGAGTCCACGGTATTTATCGCGATATTGAATAATAAAGAAAAAAAAAACATTTTTTACTCGGAAAATGTTTCTTTATTACATAATAAATCTGATTTGTACAGCATTTTAGTAGGATAGCAGTATTTTAAAGTGTCAAAAACAAAGTGACAGTAACAGACTGGAACAAGAAAACCAGTGTTTTTGTACCTACCAAACAAAGTAGGCATTTTCTTTGTGCCACTGCATCTCACAAATAAACAAGGACATTTAATAAGTAGACCCTGCAATAAAATAAATCAAGTTTCACTTTAGTTTTTCAAGTAACTCAACTCAAAGTCACTAGTCACTCACTCAGCATCATCAGACAGGTTTTTAGGAATATGAGAATGTCCACATTTCCAGGTATTTATAAGCTGGGATGTTTGGGCATTTACAATATCCCCTGCTCTGGAAAAAACTCTCTCGCTTGGTACTGATGTTGCTGGGACAGCAGTGGTCGCGTTAACCGAATATTTTATTTATCAATGACGGAAACATCTGAAAGCAGTCTGTCATTTTGACAGATTAGAACAAACTCGGAACAGCGCCAACGTTTCCCCGCAGCGAGGCTCTGGTGTTATGCCGTGTTATGCATGCCCTCCAAAAGGAAATGATATAGTTTCCAAACCGTACTTTGCCGTACAGATCAACACATGTCTGGGAGGTTTTGCTTTATGCTGTGTGCGCTCCCGCGAGGTGCATGCACACACGGCTTAACACCTTCCCCCCCCCCCCCCCCCCCCGTTGACAGTTCACGAGCGTGCTCTCTTGTGAACTGTTCAGACCCGACGGGTAATAAGGGATTATGACGGACATTTTACGATCCTGTCTGTCAGCGAAAAAGTCTAACGCCACCTCAGTGGGACGGAGAGATATGCTTTGGCCATGGGTGACAGCAGTGGGTCAGACTGTGCATTGTCTCTCCACCACTTCAAAAACAATACAGTTTTAGCCAAGAAGGTGAGGCTTATTGACAGGGCGAGATATAAATATACTGTTGGTACTTGTCAATGTCTCTAGGTGTGTAAATGTAGCCCTGTAAATACGATGTCCTTTTGTGTTCTGTTGTTTTATGTTTATGTTGTAACCTACTTGCTGCCATGTTGGACAGGTCTCTTTTTTAAAAAGAATCACGTTAGATTTTGTCAGTCTCACGACAGTATTGGGACGTTTATTTACCGCGATACCGCGATATTCGGTATATCGTTACATCCCTACTATATAGCGCACAACATTACAATCACAACACTATATGTAACATGCAACAATTATATAAAGGGTTTAACCATCCGTCCCACTGTCTAACATAATGACTTTATTTACTTTGTGACACTCCTCACCCCTTTAACAGTTGTCGTCCCGACAATCTTACTGTCCATACCTGTCTGGAGACCCCTGTTTTGTCTCTGAGACCTTCGTAGGGGTGATGCATTTCTCTGCTCTTGTGGGGCCACAGGGTCCTCTCCTACGGGACCTGTGGGAGGAGCAATTACTATGGGCACAAGGGTCAAAGGCAACAACAGGGGCCTAGGAAGTAGCGAATTGGGGAATATTGAGTTTTTTTCAATCTCTGGGGTATGATGTGGTACTTCAGGTGGATTGAAAGGGCAAGGCCTAAGATGGTTACGATGGATTGTCTTAATAGGGCCTTCTTTTCCTTCTGGCCTGATCTGGAAAACTGGCAGGCCAGGGCGTAGTTGATCATGAAAAACATAGAGTTGGGGCTGCCAGTGGGGTGCCAACTTTCCCTCCCCTCTGCGGCGGAAATTTCGCAACAGCACCCGCTCTCCGGGTAACAAGGGGAGGTGCTTTGCTTTCCGATCGTACCTGTCCTTGTCTCGCAGTCTGTTTGCTTTGGTCCTTGCTGCCACTTGTTTGTAGACTCTCTGCAAGGTCAGGTTATGCTGATGTACCCAGCCTACCAGGTCATGTCTCTGAGTCAGTGGTGGTGCTCTCACCGCAGTTTCAACAGGCAGGCGGGCATGCCGGCCAAACATTACAAAATGTGGGGTCATTCCAGTCGTCTCATGAGTGGTATTGTTATACATCTGGAGCAGAGAAGGCAAGTGGTCTGGCCAGTGTACTTGGTCCTCCAAGCTCAATGATCCTAGAAGAGACAACAGAGTCTTGTTAAATCTTTCACAGGCCCCATTTCCTTGGGGCCTGTAGGGTGTGGTTCGAACCTTCACACACCCATAAAGGCTGCACAGCTGTGCTACCAGGTTTGACTCAAAGGCTCCCCCTTGGTCAGACAGGATACGTTCCGGGCAACCCCATGGCTGGATGAGGTGTCGCCAGAGAACACGAGCTGTGGTGGCTGCCGTCTGGTCTTTTGTAGGGATAGCCCATCCATACTTTGTGAAAAGGTCAGTCATAACCAATAGATAAGGGTAAGTGTCGCCATGCCGGCCAAGAGACAGGTAGTCGATTGAGACAATTTCCAAAGGGTATGATGTTAGGATAGGAACCAAAGGTGCTCTTACCTCTGGGCCCTTTTTCTGTTGGGTGCAGCTCGCACAATTGGACGCCCATGTCTGTAGGTCAGTTCCCATCCCTACCCAGTAGAAAGTCTTCCTCAGCAGGGCATCGATCTTGGCTATGCCCATGTGTCCTGAGGCTTGGTGATACTTTTCCCACAGCTCCTGTGTCTTGCCAGTGGGCACCACAATTTGGGAGAGGTTCAGCCCAGTATGACGCTCTTGAGTTCTCCGCTTCAACACACCTTCCTGGATGTATAACCGGCTCCATTCTCGCAAGAGGCGTTTTACTGCAGGCTGACTGGCTTTCCTTTCCTCAGATAGTGGGAAGTGTCCTCTTGCCACCCACCCCTTCACTTGGACCAGTGCTTGGTCTCCTTCCTGACAATGCTTCCAATGGTCTTCAGTTTCAGGGGTGTCCTCCGATTCCACCACTGCTGTCTCTGCTTGGGTCTGCTGGATGGGTTCTGCGTCTTGTGGTAACCTGGACAAAAGATCAGCATTCTGGTTTGCAGAGCCAGGGCGATATTTCAAGTCAAAGTCAAAGTTTGCCAGCTGGGCTGCCCACCGCTGTTCAGTGGCACGTAAGTGTGCTGTGTTCAAGTGGACAAGTGGGTTATTGTCTGTAAAAGCCAGGAATTTGTTGCCCCACAAATAGTCTTTGAATTTCTCAGTGACAGCCCACTTGAGGGCCAAAAACTCCAGTTTGAATGAACTGTAATTGTTGTCGTTCCTTTCAGTGGGGTGTAAGCTTCTGCTGGCATAAGCAATAACCCTCTCCCGCCATCCTGTACTTGTGATAGCACTGCCCCCAATCCTCCTAGGCTAGCATCAGTGTAGAGATGGAATGGCTTTGCGAAATCGGCAAAGGCCAAAACTGGGGCACTCACCAACGCAGTCTTCAGAGCATCGAATGCCACCTGGCAGTCTGCAGTCCAATCCACAGCATTCTTCCCTTGTCGCATGCTAGCAGAACCTACTAGGAGAGCGTTAAGGGGTGCAGCGATTTTGGAGAAGCCCTTCATAAATCTACGGTAATATCCTACAAATCCAAGGAATGACCATACCTGCTTGATGGTTGAAGGGGTTGCCCAGTTCCTTACAGCAGCGGTCTTTTCAGGGTCTGTGGATACTCCGTCCTTCGAGATGACGTGTCCGAGGTATGTGACCATTTTCCGAAACAAGTGGCATTTATGGGGCTGCAACTTCAGCATTGTACACAGCCAGCTTTTCGAAAATCTGCTCCAGGTGTTCAATGTGGAAAATCAGGGGAGTATACTACCACGTCATCCAAATAGATCAGTAGAGACTCCTGGACCTGTCCTCCCAGGCAGTGATGCATTAGTCTTTGGAAAGTCGCTGGGGCATTACAAAGGCCAAAAGGCATCCTCTGGGCTTGGGCCTTTTTCCAGTTATTAACTCCGGAATTTACAAAGCTGTCATCTCCACATTTGGAAAAAGTTACAAGCCGTTTGACAGCAGCAAATCTGCATATTTCACAGAAGGCTTGTTTAGTGGTTTTGCAAAGAATGAACCACTCTCTGTTTTTGTACCATTCTGCATTGAAGTACCTTTCTCTTTGCCCAAACGATCTAGTAGTCTCCTCTTTTTTTTTCTACAATTAGCTGTGCAGCTTTACCCGTCTCAATGTCCACTATCCACTATCCACTAAAAAACATCAGTTTATCTTTTATCCTACACAATATTGATTGGTTTAAATTGTGTACAATGCTCTTGTGTTTTTAACCTTCGATTCGGAGAAACTAATAGTTTTTTCGGAGTTTAGACACTACAGAGTTTCCGAAGACACTACATTACCCAGAATCCTCAGCTATCATTCGGGACTACAACATCCGCTTTGCTTTACAAACCCTGTGATAAGTCCTCAAGCTCTGTGATTGGATGTTGGAGTGGCAGAGCGACAAGGTTGCGCCGAGCGTCAAACAGAATGGAATGTAACCACGGCAGACTATCCAAAACTGGACTCAAACGGGTCCAGCCCAGCTCCCCCCTCCAATGGCCCCCCTGCTTCCGGCGCCCCTGATATGAGGAGCTGTGAGCTCTGTGTGCTAACAGCTAACGGCTGATGTTTCGGGACATGTTACGCTGTTGGGTGCTGACCAATCACGACTGGCAGCAACAACAACCAATCACAGCAGTGCTTCTCTGGCTGGCTCTGTCCAATCACAAACAAGAAGGGAATACCCTTTCCGTATAAGTTGAAATGCTGTGGTGTTTTCTGAAATGCTGTGACGTTTTGTGAAATGCTGTGGCGTTTTGTGAAATGCTGTGGCGTTTTGTGAAATGCTGTAGTGTTTTCTGAAATGCTGTAGTGTTTCCTGAAACACTGTTTTGACTTGCACTTCAGGGCCACCGTAGTTAGTAATAAAATCAAGAAAATGTTAATGAAAGGTGTCGCTCGTTCTAAAGAACCCACAGAGAATGATTACCTTTCATTGTTCATTGTTAATGTAGTGTTGCATAGCATTGTACAGTTTTTTTTGTTGTGAAATCCATAAAACCCCCTGCTTTTATCATTCAGAAGAAAAAGGTTGCAGCCTTAAAAATATATAGTTTTTTTAATACAAACTTTGATAGAGATGCTGCCATGAAAATTCATTAGTATAATCTCATGACATCTTTTTAATGAACATTTTCAGTCAGTTTTTAATACAGGTATGCTGGAAACCATACAGCTGGAGCCCATGCACCTATCCTTATTATTTTACACTGTATATACATTATTGGGACACCATTGAGCAGTGGCCAAGCATGCAGACAGTAACATTTCCATATGTTTCCCCATATGTTTCCATAGAGACATACGTCATGTTTCTCACATACACTGTCTTTAAGAACACTATTTAAAGGTATGGCAGGGTTGTTTGCTAGTGCTGTCACTGACTACTTGAAAATACCTGATAAGGTGTCTGTTTCCAACTATTTATCAGTGAAACAATTTAGAACATTTGTATACATTAATATGTCATTTTTAGACAAGGTTTACTATAGTTCCCAGGACCATCAGTCACCTAAGCACCACTGACGAAGAAAGATCTGTGTGTTCACTCACACTGATAGCTCCACAGAGGCTCTGATCCTCAGTAGCAGCCTGCTACCCTGGCTAGTCAGTCTGGAATATCCTTTATGAATAAGTGCAACAACGCAATAGGAGGAAGTCGGGGGAAATTGATGCAGCTGTTCTTGCAATCTTGGCTCGACCTAAAGAAAATCTAAATCTGTTTAATATGTGATTTGTGGCAGTTAAACACACTGTCCAGCTAAGTTAAATGAGGGTAGCTCACGGACTACTTACTCTTTATTAATCTTTATTCAAAACCCTAACCCTAACCCTTACCTTAACCCTAACCCTGGTTCAAATGCTTAGAAAACAAAGGTTTGCTACTTTAACAATGTTCTTATTGTCTGGAGTCTATAAGAAGTCATTCATCCCATCCTAATATTATTTGAACCGATGTTTAAGTTCTTGTTCATTGACAAAACCTTTAAAAGATCATATAATGATTTCAGCATAGTGGTCAAATCTCTGCCACAACAGGGAAACTGAAACTGCAAGTTTTGCAGAGCCAAATGGAAGAGAGGTTATAGTGTTCTGCACTGAGAACACTGAGTGTTCTGCACTGAGAACAATGTGTTCTCTATAACAATGCCAATTCAAATGTGAAAATCTTTATTTTTTATATTTTAACAAGATTACATGTCTGAATGTTGCCTGCAGGCACATTGTACCATTGTGAAACAACCTTTAGGAATAAATACGCGAAGAGCCTCGGCATCTTTCATCAAACTTTATTGAGCCATTTGACAAAATAGACTCACTGCTTGTGGAAGCTCATGAAGCAGTTATCGTCAGCAGTGAAGCACAGGTACGTGACACACTTTGATCACTGCACTTTCACCCTTACAGCCAGGGTATTTGCACCGGCCCTTTTTCTCCACCCACAGGCCAATGCTCAGTGTGGTCTTGATGCACATGTGTTGATGGCACTGATGAGGAAGAACCTCTGTGCTTCTTCTCAGCCAAGTCTCTGTCAACATTATGAGATGGTCTCCCCCTCTTTTTCAAAACGTTCCTCTCGTTGCAAAGACAACTTGCAACGCTTTGCATTTTAGCAGGCTGTACATTTCTTTCTTGGGGATGCCGCAGTCCGTGCCGTCCCTGCGGTACAAGAGCCACACATTCACTAGAGTGAAATCCATCATGTGCAACACGAACTTGTGATGCCACTTCCTTGACCTGATCTTTGTTCTGTGGAGAGCAATCAGCGAGTCTAGAAGATCCACTCCTCCCATACTTTTATTGTGTGCATGCACGACACTTGGGCAGGTAACCTGCAATGTTTCTTTCTTTTTCTCATCCCATCTTTGCACAGATCGTTGGGTTGGCTTTAACATCAAATGTATCTTGGTTAAATTGTAGAGATCTATGATGAATGGTATGCTTTTGAACAGTTTATACCTAAACACACAATACCCCAATATCATGGTGAATCCATAATGGTACGGTGTTGCCTCAAGGCAACATTTACAATTGACCATAATGGTACGATGTTGCCTCCAGGCAACATTTGCATTTTAACAAGTTTCCATTACCTAATTAGCAAATTAAGTATATGAAACTATTAGAAAAGAAGGTTTACTCCCCTATTATTGTGAATACATTTTTTTCCAGACAAGAAATGAGCAGGAAATGACGTGTTTAGACACATTTCTTGGAGAGAAATGGCTGAGCTGATCCTTGTGGGAAAGGCGGCAAACAGGGTCTTCAAATTGGCCACCAGAGAGGCATGGGACAAATTCAAACACTACTATTGGTTCCTTATGGTCCTGCCTCTTTTTAAAGTATTGCATCATAATTTGAGATGTATTGTGTGAATGTAAAAGGCAAAAAATGGGTATGTTGCCTGGAGGCAACATCATACCATAGAGGGTTCATGGTTTAGCAAGATTTCGTGATTTCTTTTAATGCCGTTTGAATTGAATCTGACTGTTGACATGTGAAAGACTTCACCACTTGGTAATACAGCCCTCCCTTAGTAAAATGACTTGAACTTGTGTGTAAGATAGAAGATCCAAGATAATGGTGTCATACTGCTGGAAATCAAGCCATTGAACACAAATCAAACTCTCCACAATCATTTCAAACGTCATTTAGTCTGAGCTCATGTGTGAGCTTTATTTTCCCTCTAAATTACAGCAACTGTTAATGTGTGCTATATTATCTTTTATTATTAATCATTTCCTTTTACACAGCGATTCAAATCCAATGTCTTAAGTTGCATTTTGACTGTGAACAAAGACTTAGTGCCAGAAAAAAGAAGGGATGGGGAGATAAGGACAGAGAGGAAAACTAAACTGCATTCAATACGTTTTGCAGGGGGGGGAATTATCTTCCGTATAGGTTTAGGCCTTATATACAGTCTATGGTTTAGGCTATGAAAGTTAAAATACGTCAACAAACCTTTGGTTATTTTTTGTTGATCTATACTGTACATCCACCCGGACCTGATTCCTACGAGAACTTTTAAGACATTGATTTAGAAAGGTGTTTGTGATACTCCAGAAAAAAAATGCAAACCGAGAGAAAATATTGTTAAAATTCGTAAAATCGGAAAAGTAATCTTTAGAAGGCAAGCTGCCCCTTTGCACATGCAGTTTACAGAAAATAAAGAGATGCATTTGTTATGGCAGCATTATACATAGTCAGGAAAAGGTGCACAAAAATAATACCTTTTTGGAGTGCAGGAGCTTTTTTCCCCACTCGGACAAAGTATTCCCATGTAACACAGAGCTTCAACATCTGGGCAGTATTTCATCTTCAGTCGGCTCAGACTTACTGCTCACAGTAAGTCACAGCAACTAAACTGAACCTGCAATGTCATGTCCTGCAAGGTACTTATTCATCTGTCTTGGACTAGGATCTGTTGTATTGTTTGTGTGTAATTTAATACAAAATATAGACATGACAGGCTATTTTAGCCAAGTAAAAAGTGGATCCTCAAATGGAAAATGAGAGGGGACACTGGCCTGTCTCTTTTCTGTACTTCTTTCATTCACATACCTTTCTTGTCCCATAAATAATTTATTAATTGATTTTTGACAAGGCAGAAATCTAAATGTTGATATCCTTTCAAGAGCAAAGAAGCATTAGACAGAGAGTAAACTTATGCTAACTGCTATAAGAAATAATGAAATGATAATTTAGCAATTTCAGTTGGATCATGACAACTAAAGTTGTACTTTTTGCCTTGTTGTTTTAAAAAAGAAAAAACAAGTTCCCTTAATTCCCAAGAAAGTGTGCAGCAGGCACTTTTCCAAAAGCTCAGTAACATTATAAACCCTCAGTCCTGCATCTAGTGAACAATCGACTGAAAGAGATCAAGGCACGAAATCTGTTTGGGAAAATCACCCCTGCTCTCTCTCACCCTATACAAGACTCCAAGAGGTGTCCATTTTACCCGGTTATTTTACAGTGGTATTAAAGTATTTGTTCATTTTTTTTATGACTCATTACATTTCTCCCTGTGACATGAAAACCATTGTTATATTAAATGTGATCAGATGAAGAAACTTTTAAACTTCCTGCAGTCCTCATTTCATCCTCTATTCATTCAGAAACATTTCTTGCTCAAAGCATTCGGGAAATCTCAATATTGCATAATATTACTTTCAAAAGTATATTGGTTCGAGATTATTTCTTTTTTGGATTAAATCTTATTAACTGCAAGAAAGTTCTCTGTGTAACTGTCCAGGGGCAAAGCCGGCCCTTGAGGCTGTGACACACTTAAGCCTTTCGTTTTCTGGCCTGCTTTGGTGTTATTCTAGACTAAACACTCTGAAAACCACAGCGGATACAAACATTTTCTGAGCCAGAGCAACACTAGTGTGTGTGTCTGAGTGAGAAAGACAGAGAAACTGAGAAGAGGCGAAGAACTGGAATATAAAGTTCGTTTTTAACATCCATTTCAGATTTGATATCTCAACAACCAGCACCACTTTAATCACAAAGACTTGTCCTTGTTGTGTGTTATAATTCAACCTGTTCTTTTTGAGTATACCATAAATGTATACCACCCATGCATTGTAACAATCCCCCAATCACTTATTTTTCCCCCATCCTATAATGTAGATCAGAGATGTTGGTGTTGAATCAGCTTTTGTGGGAGAAACCAATGCAAATGTCACCACCGCAAACAGGCGCACAGTTTAACACAGATTCCAATGATGCAATATCACAATTGACCACACATGTTAAGGAATCAAAAGCTGATAAGTAATGCTGAACGACATTCACTGCCTATTAAGTATTCACTAAGAGGTGTGGTGCAAGTTTTCTAGGGTGATGCAATGGGGCAGCAGAATTATCAAAACCAGATAAAGTACCTAGTTACTGTACCATTCTCTACCATACTACTACTTGACTTGAGCAAACAGGTGTGAAGGAGTTGGATCTTGTGTCTAAATGGGGAACAGAACATTTGTAAAATCCCTTGAATAAGAAGTTAAGTTTTCTGGCTCATACAGACTTCCCAGGTTCCCTTTACAGCACATTTGACTTACTACAGATCGATATATCTATTGGAGTTGCCACATATTGAGCATCTAGGACAGGGGTGTAAAACTAAAATACACAGTGGGCCAAAATAAAAAAATCGGTACTAGTCGAGGGCCGGTTCAATGTTTATTACAAAACTTATTGAAATGAACTTATTGCACATTAAACCTGGAACTAACAAAGCTTAAATTATTGCCTATAAAACAACATTAAACATTAAATAATCTTATGGCTCTATCTGCAGCTTTTCCGGGGTCATTTCTTATGATTACATTTTTCCACAGGCCAACAGCTTCAAAAAATCAATTTCCCTCAAAGAAGAAACCAAACATGCCCTGTTGTCGCAAGAAAAACAATGCAAAAAAGAAACATTTAAACTCAGTTTGCTGCTGTGATGCACACTAGTTTAAGCCAGATATTTGGCATCTCATCTCGGATGCAAGGTCATCAATGTTTGGGGTCAGGCTCTGAGTTGAAGAACTCCTCAGGATTGAGTGAAGGTGTGCGTGCAATATACCGGCGGGCCAGATCTAATAGTAATTTGAAATTATCCCACGGGCCTTGAGTTTGACATGTATGGTCTAGGATAATAAATGTTAATGAGTTAATAGTAAGCATCTTTGTCTTCAAAGTTTGTGCCAATAAAAGACCAAAAGTTACTCATTACATTACATTACATTACATTGCATTTAGCTGACGCTTTTATCCAAAGCGACTTACAATAAGTACATTCGACCAGGAAGACACAACCTTGAAGAAAACAGAATCATAAAGTACATCAGGTTTCATAGAGCTAAGCATTTCAAGTGCTACTCAACTGGATATAGATAAGCCAGTCCTTTATTAGTATATAAGTGCTCTGTTAGCAGTTCTTTGTTAGTAATTCTATCGCTCGAGGTGGAGTCGAAAGAGATGAGTTTTCAGTCTGCGCCGGAAGATGTGCAGGCTTTCTGCGGTCCTGATTTCAATGGGGAGCTCATTCCACCATTTTGGAGCCAGGATAGCAAACCCACGTGTTTTTGCCGATGGGAACTTGGGTCCCCTTCGCAGCGAGGGTGCAGCGAGTCATTTGGCTGATGCAGAGCGGAGTGCACGCGCTGGGGTGTACAGTTTAACCATGTCCTGGATGTAGGAAGGGCCAGATCCATTCGCAGCATGGTACGCAAGTACCAGTGTCTTGAAGTAAATTCTAGCAGTTACCGGAAGCCACTCACCTACTCTAATGACATTGAATTGTATACATGTGTACTGTTGCTTTTGTATTGCTCATGTATTTCACAGTTCTCCGTTTCTTTTTTACTGGTATGTAAATTCCTAAAGCAATAGTCCAACTTTTGAGATATAGGCCACCACTTTGCGTAATTAGTGAGAGTTTGATAAAATGCTAATGCTAGCTCTATGAGTTAGCTAAATACAAACCCTTTTGGGTTAGCTTGGTTTATCAGAAAGACTTAAAACTGCTAGTCAGCTGTGACCAAAGGTAACAAAGTCTGCCTGCATCTTGTGTGTTTATTTTGTACAAAATAAATATGTAAAAAACCAGTTGGCCATTTTACAATGGTTGTTTGCCAGATTATTTCTTGGCTGGTCGCCTAGCAACTGGTCCCAGCCAAAGAATATGAATGCACATACCTAGCAGTTGCTGAGGGGTTAGTTTAAAAGTCTGGACAGAGCTAGGCTAGCTGTTTCTCACTGCTGCTGTTAATACTATGTGCTAAACTAAGCTAACCAGCTGCTAGCAGTAGCATTGTATTGACTGTACTGACATGAAGGTGGCATACATTAAAAATGAAGACATATTCCCTAAAATGTCATACTGTGCATGTGTGTGTTTTCTTGCACTCTGTTTCCATGTTCACATGCTCATACGTGTTTTGGAAACTTGGCTTCATTACACATTAGCCTACTGTGCAGGTTATAAGTCATATGTCCAACCTGATCTCAGCAGAATGCGTGACTCCACCACGACTCCTTAACACCACATTGCGTGGTGGAGTCACGCATTCTGCTACATTTACGTGTCTGCACCACGCAAACAACCCAATGTAAAGTGAATGAGGCTCTTTTGTCGTGGTGCACACACGTATTTCTACAACGTCCCGCAGTGAGCTTTTATTCTATAAAACGTTTTTAAAATCTACTTTATAGCTTGTAGTAACTCACGGGAGGCTTCTTTTATTTTATTTGTCTTCATAATAATTTTTATTCTTCGTCAGAATGTAAAAATTACATTAGTTACGAATTTTTGTTCTCCAAAAACTGTGCATTGTGTGTAATACAACTGTGATTTTTATTAAATTAGTTAGTTTTTAAGGAAGGCCAGAGCTTCAGCTGTGTCAAATAGATTGTTCCCTTCCACGTTATTTAAAAGATAATGATCATGTCCCCTTTATTTTATTACGAGCGTCCATTCCCATTGGATAATGGAGAATTTTACACCCGGAAGTAAGTATATTCTCCTTACTGTCGATTGATTTTACAGTGATCTGAACTACTCATCAACTCAAACACACCAGATTATCCTTATTAATTACACAACATTGATTGGTTTAAATTGTGTACAATGCTTTTGTATTTTCCCCCTTCGATTCGGAGAAACGAATATTTTTTCGGAGTTTTTGGATGGCAGAAGACACTGCATTACCCAGAATCCTCAGCTATCGTTTGGGACTACACCATGTGCTTAGCTTGACAAACCAGTCCTCAAGCTCTGTGATTGGTTGACCTCCAACTGCATTCCATATAAAAACGTTTCGTAAAAGATAAAATCATTCAGCAGTGCTTGCTTTACTCTTTGAAAGCCATCACATGAATGCATTGTAATAAATGGTTTGGCTGCATTAAATATTACACATCTATCGTAGTTCTTTATTTATCTACAGAGATCGTGCATCAGAATAGAGCGTAAACTATTCTTTTACTGTTCTGTTTTAATTTCACAATAAAGTTAGTAGTAATAATATGTTTTGATATTATTGTTTTTTATTAACTACTAGACCTCTGGGTCATGTTAAGACCATATTTTCTGTGTTGCTGTGGGTTTTTTCCATCGCTTTTGTGTTACAAATATCAAAACAATAACTAAATATATCCGTCGTAAACTAAACCAAAAACAGCAGTATATTTTATTTTGTTAACACTGTAAACTTGACAGCTTTTTAACCCGCACCTCCTACTGGTTAAAGCACGTTATTACACGTTTAGAGTAATGCAATGCAGGTAGATTGTGTTGCTTTTTAATGACTGTTTAAAATGCCTTTTTCTTAATGTCTTTAATTTTTGTAAAGCACTTTTGAATGTGTTATATTTGATGAAAACATTTAAATATTAAGAGTACATACAAAATAGTGGGAAAGTAGAAGGTCATTGATATAAATATAGAATAGAAAATATCAAGAAGATACTGTAAATAATATCTACAATAAAACAGTTTAGTGCCTGATAGGAGGATTGCAAAACAGACAAACTAATAAGGATTTATTTAAACATTAAAGAATACTTTAGGCTAAGGTCTTCTTTTAAATACGAAAAAAGCTTTGGGGGTATCTATCTACAGATACATATTAAGCCTAACAAAGTATTTTAACATCTAATATATTGCATGGTTTGTTTTGGAACTTGACAATCAACTTTCCTGCAATGTTTACTATGTTGAAGCACTTATTTTAACCGATATTATACATATTTATTATACTCTTATAAGATGTTAGATAGAATAAGAAATGTGCAGAATATGACAGTTTAATGGTGGAGGTATACACATATTGATAGATGTCTTCTAATGCACTGTTGAGGAACCTGTGACCCAAGTTTTGCATTCATTGCATAACTACACTGTAGTTTTGTATATGATAATTATGTCAATAAACCTTAGAAAATCTTGAAATCTTGAAAGGGATGTGCAAAATATCAATTATATACAGTCTTTAATGAACGATTAGAGAATAACGAGTAATGAATATGCTTTATACGGATCTGCAGATAAATGTTTAGTCTTCTCAAGCACCAACTATCAAATATCTCTCCTGATTGTTGGCACTTGACAATCACCTTCACTGAATTTTACTCAGGTGTAACTAAAGTCTGATTTAAGGGTTGTTTATATTTCACATCATAATCCAAATCTGTAAAGTAACTAAAATAAATGTAGTGGAGTAAAAACACCACATTAACCTTAAAGAAAGCCCTCAGGATTATAAAAGACCCCCATCACCCCAGCCACAAACTGTCCGGATGCTGCGGTACCGCAGCATCCGGACTAAAACCACCAGACTCAGGGACAGCTTCATCCCCCAGGCCATAAGGCTATTAAACACCTGAACTTAGAAACAACATCCATAACATTCATCTGGCTGCTACTTAGAAATTATTTATCTAATATATCATATTCACAATGTAGTGACTGCTTTTTTGTCTTTTGTTTTCTTAGTTATGTTCTCTTTTATATGTGTGTGTTATGTGTTATGTGTAACGTTGCTGCCTTCTTGGCCAGGTCAGCATTGAAAATGAGATTGTATCTCAATGCTTTTATCTTGTTAAATAAAGGTTAAATAAAAAAATAAAAAGATTCCAATCACTTGTATATAGACTCTTATTGCACTATTTTTTCTGTGTATCTGTTTTATTGTGTTGCACTGTTGGAGGACCCTGCGACCTAAGGGGGGGGGTGATAGGTCACGTTCGATTCCTGTTTTGAATAGTGTGCCGTCGATGGGTTTCATTCTATTTCAAGGTGCTTTTTGACGCTCCGTGTAAACTTTGCGCACTGCCACTCCAACATCCAATCACAGAGCTTGAGGACTGCTCACGGGGTTTGTCAAGCTAAGCACATGGGCTGCAGTCGAATAGTCCAAAGATCAGCTCCTAAGTTCTAACCCTATCGTCTATTCCTTGACCTCTGAGTGAAACGTCACGGGGTTAAGGGATAGTGGACAGGAGAATTCAAAAGGACTTAGGAGAAGAGACTGCGGTACTTTAGAGAATCCGAATGCACTTTCACTATCCGACGTGTTTATGATGCGCCAGCGGACGTCATTGTGTGCGTCTGCTGCTGTGGGGAAACTATGGAAACCACAGTTTTCTATACAGCGGACTACAACATGGATGTTTAATAAGAACGAGGGACTACTGTAAACTCATCTAGAGACTCTGCACCGTGCTCTGATGCTGTTGCTTTGCTTTATGAACGTGGACAACAGAGAAACATATTCTTCATGACCAAAGTTGGAATTTAAATAAAAAAGGAAAGTGAAACTTTTCACACTATAATAAATAACTGCCTTTGCTTTGCTTTGACTCACACAGCCTCAGTCACTCAATCACCTCGTCCACTGTATGTGTGCCTCTCTGTGACAAGCTAAACATCATGGCAGTCTAAATTGTATTCTCAAAAATACAGACGCGTCATGGCGCGTCAATAAACGGTAAGTTTTGCCCATTACTTGCCCAGTATTACTTTGAATATTATTATTGTGATTGAGGATTAAATCCGCTTTGAAGACCACCGTTTTATATCGTGCAGTTTAGCGGCGAAATAACGTCAGTCAGCCAGCAGCTAACGCTAGCTTTGTTGAGTTTATGCTAGCTAAACAAGTAGTGGTTGTAGTCTATACAGCAGTAATTCATATATTATAGCCTACTGCTTTGGCACTAACGGTTGATAACCGTTTATGAAAATAAAACCAATTGAACTGTACTGAAATAATGACAAGTTTTATAATTGTCTTGGGCTCCTGCTGTGTTTTTAAAGCCTTTGTAAATTATCCATGCTATTTTCTATTTAGCTAACGTCGAAGTAGTGTATGTGAAATCAACCTCACAATAAGATGTGTGTATATTACAATTATTAATGTCATATTTCAAGATGATTACTTAGATATTACAATATGGTTGGTTGAGCTGGAGTTCATTATTGAGCTTACAAGTTAACGTCACAGTCATCTGAAGAACGAACCCAAACCTTGTTGTTTTTATTAATTGTATTACAAATTGATATCAAATAAACAGTAAGCATTGGTAACACAATTTCCAAAGTTACAGTAAAATAAAAAGGACCCTGACTCGGACAATACACAATCCAATATGTTCAACAGAAGAGAATCAGTTATATTGTTTGTACACATAGTACTTTACATATATATATATCTGTTTGTTTAAAGTGTCCAGGTGATGCAGACAGGCTGGACCAGAGAGTGAGAGACAGAACTGGACTCCTCACAGCAGTGAACTTCAGCACAGGTACTAAGACTCTTTTTTCATACTGTACAAAGAATCAAGAAAGATATTGGCTTAAATGAATGAAGTATTGACTTTAATACACTGATATACATTCCATTAAACAATACTAAATACTAGATCACCTACACATCAGTTAAGTTGAGGGGTTTTTCCATGCAAAAAGTCACATTTGTCATCATTTGTTTGTGACACTGCCTGCACCTTAGAGAAGGGGTGGTTATAGTCAGGCTTATAAAGTGTGGCGAAAAACATAGTCAGCTGATCGAATGCACCTATTTCCACATCTACACTCCATCAGCTGATTATTTCTATTTGCCTCACTTTATGAGCTTCACATCACCTGCGCCTTGTACCGCAGAGTTTGCAACGTCACAAATAAATGGGGCCAATCTTCAGTCAGATGTGAATGTGTAATATAACATTTTCAGTAAGAATAATGGACAAAAAGAGTGCAAATACAATTTATTGAAATGTGAACCAAAAGTTAATCCATCCATCCATCCATCTATCCATCCATCTTCTCCCGCTTATCCGTGGTCGGGTCGCGGGGGTAGCAGTTCCAGCAGAGAGCCCCAAACGTTCCTTTCCCTGGCGACATCAACCAGCTCTGACTGGGGGATCCCAAGGCGCTCCCAGGCCAGCGAAGAGATATAATCCCTCCACCTGGTCCTAGGTCTACCCCTCGGTCTCTTCCCAGCTGGACGTGCCTGGAACACCTCCCTAGGGAGGCGCCCAGGTGGCATCCTAACTAGGTGCCCGAACCACCTCAACTGGCTTCTTTCGACGCGGCTCAACTCCGAGTCCCTCCCTGATGACCGAACTTCTCACCTTATCTCTAAGGGAGACACCAGCCACCCGGCGGAGAAAACCCATCTCGGCCGCTTGTATCCGTGATCTCGTTCTTTCGGTCATGACCCATCCTTCATGACCATAGGTGAGGGTAGGAACGAAAATGGCCCGGTAGACAGAGAGCTTTGCCTTCTGGCTCAGCTCCCTTTTCGTCACAACGGTGCGGTAAAGCGACTGCAATACCGCTCCCGCTGCTCCGATTCTCCGGCCCATCTCACGCTCCATTGTTCCCTCACTCAAGAACAAGACCCCGAGATACTTGAACTCCTTCACTTGGGGTAAGGACTCATTCCCTACTTGGAGTGGACAGTCCATCGGTTTCCTGCTGAGAACCATGGCCTCAGATTTGGAGGTGCTGATCCTCATCCCAGCCACTTCACACTCGGTTGCGAACCGATCCAGTGAGTGCTGAAGGTCGCAAACCGATGAAGCCATCAGATCATCTGCAAAAAGCAGTGGTGCAATCCTTAGTCCACCGAACTGCAGACCCCCCCCCCCACGACTACGCCTCGAAATCCGATCCATGTATATTACAAACAGGATTGGTGACAAAGCGCAGCCCTGGCGGAGGCCAACCCTCACCGGAAATGGGTCCGACTTACTGCCGAGGACCCGGACACAGCTCTCGCTTTGGGAGTACAGAGATTGGATGGCCCTGAGTAGAGACCCCCTCACCCCATACTCCCGCAGCACTTCCCACAGTAACTCCCTGGGAACCCGGTCATACGCCTTCTCCAAGTCTACAAAACACATGTAGACCGGATAAGCGTACTCCCAGGCCCCCTCCAGGATCCTTGCGAGAGTAAAAAGCTGATCCGTCGTTCCACGACCAGGACGGAATCCGCATTGTTCCTCCTCAATCTGAGGTTCGACAATCGGCCTGACCCTCCTTTCGAGTACCTTAGAGTAAACTTTCCCGGGGAGGCTGAGTAGTGTGATGCCTCTGTAATTGGCACACACCCTCTGATCCCCCTTTTTGAAAAGGGGGACCACCACCCCGGTCTTCCACTCCTTCGGTACTGTTTCCGACTTCCACGCAACGTTGATGAGACGTGTCAAGCATGACAGTCCCTCAACACCCAGAGCCTTCAGCATTTCCAGGTGGATCTCATCCACCCCCGGGGCTTTGCCACTGTGGAGTTGTTTGACGACCTCAGTGACCTCCCCCCGGGAGATTGGTGTTGATCCCCCGTCATACTCCAGCTCTGCCTCTAACATAGAGGGCGGAGTTGTCGGGTTCAGGAGTTCCTCAAAGTGTTCCTTCCAACGCCCTAACACTCCATCAGTTGAGGTCAACAACGTCCCATCCTTACTGTACACAGCTTGGATGGTTCCCTGCTTCCCCCTCCTGAGGTGTCGGATAGTTTTCCAGAACAACTTTGGTGCCGCCCGAAAGTCCTTCTCCATGTCTTCTCCAAACTTCTCCCACACCCGCTGCTCTGTCTCGGCCACGGATGAGGCTGCTGCCCTTCGGGCTTGTCGGTACCTTGCAACTGCCTCGGGAGTCCCCCGGGATAACAAATCCCTGAAGGCCTCCTTCTTCAGTCGGACGGCTTCCCTGACCACCGGTGTCCACCAGGAGGTTCGAGGGTTACCGCCCCTTGAGGCACCTAGGACCTTGAGACCACAGCTCCCCGCCGCGGCTTCGGCAATAGAGGCTTTGAACACCGACCACTCTGGTTAAATGTCCCCAACCTCCACGCTCCGCCGGAGGTGTGAGTTGAAGGCCTCCTGAACTTGGGCGTCCTCCAGACGTTCCCAGTTCACCCGAACTACACGTTTGGGCTTACCAGGTCTATCCAGAGGCTTCCCCCGCCACTCGACCCAACTCACCACCAGATGGTGATCAGTTGACAACTCCGCCCCTCTCTTTACCCGAGTGTCCAAAACATACGGCCTCAGGTCCGATGATACGATAACGAAATCGATCATGGACCTTCTGCCTAGGGTGCTCTGGTACCACGTACACTTATGAGCATCCTTATGTTCGAACATGGTGTTTGTTATGGCCAATCCATGACTAGCACAGAAGTCCAGTAGCAAACCACCACTCCGGTTCAGATCAGGGGGGCCGTTCCTCCCAATCACGCCCCTCCAAGTGTCTTCATCATTGCCCACATGTGCGTTGAAGTCTCCCAGCAAGACTAAGGAGTCCCCTTCAGGAGCCCCATACAGGACTCTTTCCAGGGTCTCCAAGAAGGCCGAATACTCTGAACTGCTGTTGGGTGCATAAGCACACACAACAGTCAGAGTTTTCCCCCCCATAACCCGCAGGCGTAGGGAGGCGACCCTCTCGTCCACTGGGGTAAACTCCAACAACGAAGCACCTAACCGGGGAATTGTGAGTATCCCCACACCCGCCCGGCGCCTCACACCTTGAGCAACTCCGGAGAAGAATAGAGTCCAACTCCTATCCAGAAGTAAGGTTCCAGAGCCGACGCTGTGCGTAGAGGTGAGCCCAACCAGATCCAACTGGTACCGCTCCACCTCCCGCACAAGCTCCGGCTCCTTCCCCCCCAGAGAGGTGACGTTCCACTTCCCCAAAGCCAGCTTCTGCCGCCCGGGTCTGGTCCGTCGAGACCCTCCGCTTTCACTGCCACCCTTCTGGCAGCGCACCCGACCCCATCGATGTTTCCCGTAGGTGGTGGGCCCGCGGGACGGAGAAGCGGAGGTGTTGCCCACGTTGCCTTTTCGGGCTGGGCCCGGCCGGGCTCCGTAGCAAGCCCGGCCACCAGACGCTCGCCGACGAGTCCTCCTTCTGGGCCTGGCTCCAGAAGGGGACCCCGGGCTTCCTCCGGGCCGGGTATCCTCACTTCTTGTTCTTGTTTCTTTCATGAGGTCTTTTGAACCAATCTTAGTCTGGCCCCTTGCCTGAGACCAATTTGCCATGGGAGACCCTACCAGGAACACCAGGTTCCAGACAACACAGCCCCCAGGTTCATCAGGGCACACAAACCTCTCTACCACGGTAAGGTGCTGGTTCTTCAGAAAGGTTAATCAAATGTTTAAAAAAGAAAAGCACATATGGACAGAAGGTGTAAACCTATTAAATGTATAAGTAAACACATTTAGTCAAATAAAGTGACAGACTAGGCCTGTGCAGTTGGTATCAGCTATGCCCAGCATGGGCTCCTCCATCAGGCCTGGTCCTCCTCGCTGAGGAAAGACCCTCAGTCCTCTCCAAACCAACAGACTGGACGTCCATCACACGGAGGTTTCTCCCTGAAGTCTCTGCAGCTCTCTGGACACCATGCTGTCTCAATCCGTCCACACTGAATATGAGAGGGGGGAAATGAAAATAATAAATGCTTTAGACAATAAGAAATATAAAGTTGACTGTTGAGTTGCTCAGTTTTTTTAGATTGTCAATACTATTACTGTATAACTAATATCTCAGGTAAATAAAGATTGGTCTTTAAATACATGTTGTCTTTTGAATTGTTTGTCTAAAGTCAAGGATCTAGAACTGGTACTTAGTTTTAATGATACAGTCTGGTTATTATGCTGTTTGGAGGAGGCCTCACAGGTAAGAGCACTAACTAGCTACCATCACATGTACCTTAGCTCGACATAAATGTATTAAACGTATAGTTCAGTGATGGCAAAATATAAATAACTAATGTCATGCAAACATATAGATTCCAGAGTTGAATTTAGCACAATTGCATACAAACGTTAAGGGATTTTAAGATTCTGAAGTCTTCGTTCTAAATAGAAAATAGCATGGATAATTTACAAAGGCTTTAAAAACACAGCAGGAGCCCAAGACAATTATAAAACTTGTCATTATTTCAGTACAGTTCAATTAGTTTTATTTTCATAAACGGTTATCAACCGTTAGTGCAAAAGCAGTAGGCTATAATATATGAATTACTGCTGTATAGACTACAACCACTACTTGTTTAGCTAGCATAAATTCAACAAAGCTAGTGTTAGCTGGCTGACTGACGTTATTTTGCCGCTAAACTGCACGATATAAAACGGTGGTCTTCAAAGCGGATTTAATCCTCAATCACAATAATAATATTCAAAGTAATACTGGGCAAGTAATGGGCAAAATGTACCGTTGATGGATGCGCCATGTCAGCGGTAGCGACACAAACCGTTAGCCCCGCAGTCTCAAGTCACCCGAGCCTCGTCCTTCTGATAGCTCCGCCCCTTCGCTCCAACCCCCTTCCCTCCCCCACATCTACAGGTGAAAATTACTTTTGCGACAAATTTATCGCAAGAAGTGTAGCAAAAGTCAAGACCGCAGATTCGTCGATTTATACTGCCACAGAGCAGATTCATCAAGTTGTAATGACTGATTTGAGAGGTTGTAATAAATAAAGTTGCAGTTGTAATGGAAAATATATTTAAAAAATATGTATTTTTCTGCAAGTGAACATTTCATCTCTAAGTTAATTTCTTTTCTACAAGCTACAAAACTTTTTTTTTTCTTCTGTGACTTCAAATTTGGTTCACAGTTACGTGGATATGTTTTACAAGTGTACATTTGGTTCACAGTTATGTGGATATTTTATACAAGTGTAAATGTAAGCACACAAGCTCAGATTTTTTTTCTGCAAGTGCTCACATCAGGTTTTACACGCTCTCACATTTTGCACCATATCTACCTTCATAGCAAACCACTTCACGACATATACTGCCGCCCAAAGTCCCCGGCCGGAAGAGTTGGGGACTGGCTTCAGTAGAAGCTGCTGGGAGTCCCAGCAGCTTCTACTGAAGCCTTCCGAGTAAATCGCCAGAACGCCGACACCTCCTCATCTCCACCGCTCCCATGTTTTATTTGTGTTGCCATAAGTTAGTCTCTCTGTGTTTCTGCGCTGGGCTAATGCTAATGCTAATAATGCTAATGCGAGGATAATAAAATGGCGGCTTCACAAAACTTTTTGGGAGATTTACGGGGCGTGGTTTGCAATCCGCCCAGCCAATCAGAAATATAGCTCTTTTCTCACAAAAGAGCCGCTCGAGGGTAAAAAGGTTCGCATGAAATAATGTTAGTAACAGCTCTTTTTGGTGTGAACGCGATCATGAACTAAGTTCGCATGAACCTTTGTGGGAAAAGTACCGCAGTGTGAATGTGCCTATTGGGTTGTTTGCGTGGTGCAGACACGTAAATGTAGCAGAATGTGTGACTCCACCACGCAATGTGGTGTTAAGGAATCGTGGTGGAGTCACACATTCTGGTGAGATCAGGTTGCATATGTCTTACAAAGAGACTCAGTTACACAGTACACACACACACACAGTACACACACACACACACACACACACACACACACACACACACACACGTACACACACACACACACACACACACACACACACACACACACACACACACACACACACTGAGTCATAGCCTCTCGGCTAGTTTACTTTCAGTTAGATGTGGCTGTAACCGACAGAAAGCTCTCCAAACATCAGCTGTCGAGGGTCTGCGGTCCCCTTAACACACTCACCCACTATGAAGAGCCATTTATTGGTAATCACATGTGTGTGTGTGAGAGTGTGTGTGAAAGAGCCTGGGAAGTGTGAGTCCTTTTGTGTGTGTATTTAGGTGAGGGAAGGAGGCAGGTGTGTGTGTTTGGGAAGGGCTGTTGTGGGGGTTGCTGTGTCTGAACGTTTTTTGTCAGGTTCAGCCCTAACACCAGCAGACGTCATGACACCATAATCACCCTTACACACACACCCCTCAATGCTAGGACATGAACCTCAAAAGGAAAATAGAATCATTCAAATCTGTAGGGTAGGCTGGACGTCATAGCTCAGACAGGAGCTCTGGATAACAGTCAAGATTTAAAATTGCAGCCTTTAACCCAAAAAACATTAGTCATTGCACCTCTGATTGGCTATTCCCTTCAGGGCTGTGCTTAACGTAAGTCTAGTCAGATATCATAAACGACTGCCTGCTATTTATATACTATATCATTTATACTATGATGCTAAGCTGTGATACCAGCTAGACATGCCAAGAAGAGCACTTGGTAGCTCACGCTTTTTTTATCTAGGGAAAAAGCAACAAAGCAGCCAAGAAACAGATCTACAACGGTAATGGCACACATTTATTGATCATGCTACACATTTTGTGATCATGGAACACGTTTGTGGATTGTCTAGTTTGTGTCCAAATCCAATAAAAACTCTCATAATTTGAATCCCATGGGAATATGGCAATATATTTGATGAGAATCACGGATACATGTCCATGAACCTGCTCAGAAACAGCAATCTGGCATGCCCCTGTGGCCTGGCGGTGATCCATAACAGCTGTATGCACATCCATAGTTGAAGTGCAAACTGAAAATGCTGAATTGCTTAAAAAAGAGGGTACAATTTACTCATCTTCAACTTTTTACACCCAAAACATGATAGGAGCTCTGGTGGGGGGGTCCTAATTAGAGTTTGCCTCAGGCAGCAACACATCTAGCAATGCCACTGAAGGACACCATTAAAAGTATTGACCAATTTCATGTCATCCCCAGCTGAACTTTAGCATTAATGAGCAGTGTTGGGCAAGTTACTTCCAAAATGTAATATATTACATATTACTTATTACTCTCTTTTGAAAGTAATAAGTTACATTACAAAATTACTCTCTCTGAAATGTAATGAGTTACACTACTTTAGTTACTTTTCTAGTTACTTTCACCAAAATAACCGCAAAAGAATGGCTAGGTATTTTAAATGCTAAAATGTAGTTTAGTGCAGCTCATTATACATCCAATGAAGGGCAATGTGGTGTAGCATAACCACTGTGTAGGCCCTTAAGGCTACTAACAACTTGTATTACACGGCTTAGTTGAATACTCGATTCTGATTGTAAATTCTTAACATGTGACACGTTGTTAATAGAGTAGTACAGACCACTGTCAAGGACTATAATGAAGGTTGCTAAGGAGGATCAGGAAAGAGAAAGGAAAAGAGGTTAAAAGACGGAGCGCTGGACGTCAGATAAATCACCAGAAGAAGGCAGACAGGAAGTAAACACTAACAGGACACGGAATGGGCTCTGTATTTTGTTTAGTATATGGCCGTGTGCAGGCCCGGCTCCAGAACAACATGACTCCGGGTGCATCTGAGGTTACAGGGGGCGCAGCAGTAGTAGGTTTACATGAGCAATAGTGGCCGGCAACAGCAATGAAAAATAGCATTGATGGTCCCAATGAACAGATTATGGCATTTGTTATGTTTTGAAACCAAGCAACTGAGAACATTTCAAGTGAGTTAAAAGTGCAATCCTGAAATATCTCATACAGTCCAAAGTGGACTGTGGCAAAGAAAAGCACAAAAGCTTCAAAACTGTACTGATAAAACAAATGAGAAGATATTGTAAATCAAGGCAAATATTATTTGAACCAGCTCATGGTTTGAAATGGTAAACATTGAAAAGCAAAAGTATTATTAAAACCATGTAGCCTACTAAACATCACCTTGGTCCCATCATATACTCTGGGAAGAGAACATGTACTGTCCTTGAAAACTGGTATCACATCATCATGTGAGGTTGAATTTGTGACCTGGAGATCATTTCAGCTGCAACATTAGCTCGGTGAGAAGCTTGGGATATGAGATCTTTGTGTAGCCATTCGTGGTGAAGGCATCTGTGCTATTGTATGCATTATTTTTTACCCAACATTTCTACAGGCATGGCACTATTTTCACATATTCTAGCCAGTGTGAGAAAAAGTTTTTAGAGAGTACTTGTCCATGGACAAGTGAGTTTGGCAATTTACTTGTCCGAATACATTTTTCACTTGTCCAGAATGGACAAATATTGGGGCCACTGGAATCTTCTTCTTTGTCATCGTATTTTACATTTTTTCACGTTTTTTATGACACCGCTAACGTAAGTGAGCGGTAAGATTTGACTGCATCACACATAGGGTTGTGTATCGTTTGGATTTTAATGATTCCGGTTCTGCTTTTCGATTCCGGTTATTTTTGGTTCTCGATTCCGGTTCTTTGAGAGGGTAAATAAGTCCCATGACAAACTGGGAGAAAAATATATTTATGAAAACATTAAGTCAAATCTGTATTCCTATTTACAAATCACTTCATACTGTTTAATTTTTTACGGTTATTGAATACAATTATATAAAAATAATCTCTGCATTGTTTAGTTAGTTCCAAGTGGTGCAGTTTGAGAATGTACAATTGGCCCATTCTCCTCTGATGTTACACTGCAACCTGCCTGTGAGACAGAGTCCAACCACACATGTCCAACACATAGGACATAACCTAATAATAATAATACATTATATTTATACTAGCCTATAGGCCTAGCACTTTTCTACAACTCAAAGACGCTTGCACGCTTACACATGTCCTGCAATACACATGCTGCAGCTGCCCAGCTGCGCACTGTTTGTAAAAGTAAATAAATAGTATTTTCATTTCAATAATGTACTTTCTATACCCTGCTTCATAAACAATACTGACATCCCTGTGCTCAGTGTTGGGAAAGTTCACTTTCTACATGAACTAGTTCAGTTCACAGTTCACACATTTTAAAATGAACTAGTTCAGTTCATAGTTCATAATTCAAAATGTTGAACTAAAGTTCATGGTTTCAAAAATGAACTAATTTATAGTTCATAGTTCTTTTTTCAATAAGTTGCTGCGAGCTATTATTTGTCTCCTGTACGATGTTAATGGGCCATTTCAATGTTTACAATATCCTCAGAGGGCCGTACAAGTTATTGACCTCTGCTTAAAAAAACTAAAATCACAACTCATTCATTTCATTCTGTGCAAAGAAAAAGCAACCTCTTAATCCAGATATCTCACCATGACTCGCGTATGCATGCATGTGCAGGGTGTGGCGTGACCACCAAAACAGAAAGATATGGACACAAGATGTGTGCAAATGTATTTAGTTTCCTATCCATGTGAACATGGTTTAAGTGGGGGGGGACCTAACCTCCTCTAGGGGGGTCCGGAGGGCATGCTCCCCTGGGAAGATTTTTTTTTAAATGTTGAAGTTAAAAGCATCAATCTGGTGCACTTTGAGAGCAACATTAGGAGATCTATGGACACATCTCTCAACACCCAAACACAACTGTAAACAGATTTTCTTTTAATTTATGGATATTTGACAAATCACTCCCCTTTCAAACTGTAGGCCTATTCTTCTTTATTAATAACTGTCATATAGTATTTTATACCCGTTTACTTTATTCTCTTATTTTTTTGATAACTATAATGATCATATAAAGATGTGCCTTTACCTCACTGGTTGTAGACAAAGCTTCTTATATTCGTTAGCATAGCTAGCTAACCAGATGCTAATGATAACAACACAGTTATTGACTGTCTGATCAGTATGACAGATGAGCAGATCGCAACTGGGCTTTCAACTAAAGACACAGACACGCAGAAACTGCGGCATGTGTATGGACTTATCGGTACTGCAATTTCTGAAGTGCTGGTGCTCTCCGTCAGAACTGCACCCCTGTCAGTCGAGACATATACCACGTGATGACACGTTAGGCTCGTGTTGTGTTCAAGGACCCTAACCTTGGCCAGGAAAAACAGGCACTCGCTTGTTTAATTTTTTTGCGGTCTAGATTTCTTTCATTTTTTATTTTTTGCGTGTGTTTATAAATTACCTCGAGAGCCGTACCAAATTGTCTCGGAGGCCGGAGGTTCCCCACCCCTGCCGTAGAGTCTCACTCTGAGCGAGTGCTGCTGCAGCTGCTCTCGGCTTCGTCCATACTTCATTCAATGCTCGCCGGTTCCGCGGTTCCACATTGTTTCTTGTGAGGAGTCTGATATATTTAGTATATTTATATTTTAGTGCGACAGCCAGGGGTGACAGGCGCGTACGCGTCACAGGCAGCTTGCTGTTGCCAGATTGGGTGGTTTTCCGCATTATTTTGAAGCCTGTTTACGGTGTGTTTTAACTGGGTTTTCGGCTGAAAGGCATATGAAATCTGGCACACTTTTGAACGCCGTTATAATACAGTGCTGAGAATGAACGCACTTTTGAACGCCGTTATACAGTGCTGATAATGAACGCGTTCTCAATTACGTTCATCTAGCGGAAATACAGTACGTTCAGTTCACGTTCGCCCAAAATATGAACGCGTTCATGAACGATCGTTCATTGAACGCGTTCAGGTACATCACAGGCTGTGCTCCTCCGAGTCTGGGGGTCCGGGGATGTGAGGACAGCGCGAGGACACAGACAGGGAGGCTGCTTCACTTCATAAAGGAAATGGTGCTCAATATTAACAACATAGGAGTTAAAACACTTAATAACCTTCATTACGTGTTAAAGAAAGAACATAAGAAAGTTTGACAAAGATGAGGCTGTTAAACGGGCAGCGGATCCGCTGTGTGTAGAAAGAGAGATAGAGAGACGCTGAGCTGCACCGTGCAGCGATCAGCTGATACGGAGCATAGAGAGAGCTGCAGTCCGCGGGGCTCGGCCTCGCCTCCTGTCCTCACAACTCTTATTAATCCCGGTTCCGGACAATTGTTATTTGTTCCTACTCGGAACCGAGTTTTGCTTCCCAACCCTGGCACTGTACTACACTTCCTGCTCCGCCCCGCCCCCGTCTAACTGTACAGAAAGCGGCGAGATGCATTTCCTTAGGAATCGACAAGCAGAACCGAAACTAACACTTCTAAACGAACAATGGCGGACACGGACAATTTGCGAATGAGTTCTGCCTTTTGTAAACTGAATGTATCAATAATTTGTCAATAAATCAGGGCAAAAAACGTCACTTGTCCGCCGGACAAGTCAATTGAAAGATCTACTTGTCCGATATTGTAAATAACACGTCCCGGACGGTGGGACGTGTACTTTTTCGCACACTGCTAGCCCTTGTCTATTTGTATACCACGAGCTGCAAAATGACCACCTAACCCCACTGTACAGGCGGGTACTTGTTTATATCTACCTGGGCAGGCTCTGTTTTGCCGTGGTATCCTGGCTGGCACCCGCGGGCCGCAGAGGGGCGGCGTAGTTTCGGGCGATGAAGACTGCTGCTCCGGGGTTGAGGGCGGCGAGTCAGGCGGGAGTAAGCTAGTGTCCACAACGGAGGGTAACGTGATGTCCCCATCTGACCCGTTGCTACGGTCTGCAGTAGATGCAGTGTTGCTGGCGTTTAGTGATGGTTGCTTTAACAATTTTCGCATAAATGATTACCCACAGATGTGTGTCACTGCTGTGGAAGCACTTTGGAAATGATGCACGCGCAGCGGAGCAGGTCACGCGCACCTGACACAATTTGTTGTTAGTATTTTTCGCTCCGTTCTCTTTTTGAATAGATCCCGGCGCGAGGCCTGAAGGGTAAACACCTGGTTTACTAATCTACTCGCACGTATGTCTGGTGTCGGAATGTCTCGCTATGTTAGTACATTGTTAAAAAACAAAACACCATTTAATTTCGGGTTAAAATGTGTTGTAACTGCGTTACTGAGCATTGTAACGGGTAATATATTACCCACATTTCATTAGTAATGCGTTACATTACTTCGTTACAGCAAAAAGTAATATATTACTGTAACTACGTTACTTTTGTAACGCGTTACACCCAACACTGTTAATGAGGCTTATTTGAGACTGACCTATGTGAAAAGAAACACTGTCCACTCATTCATTTCAATGAGACTACTGCATTGGCACAGTGGGGTGGTTGGCGCAGAAGGCACCCACTGAATAAATAAGGCTTATCTGGTAAAACAAAGAGAAAGGAGACATAGATAGAGACAATAGAGTGAGGAGAAAACTGCAAGGATGAAAATGTTAGAAGCACTCAATGAGAGATGTTAAGAATAAACCCTGTCTGACTAATTTCTCATGTCTTTATGGGTGGGCCTGGAGAGGCATTTAAATCACTGCTGTTTGACCGATGTTATACACAGCCACTCTCATAGGCCTTAGCCTGGAGGATGTTTAGATGGCCAGCAGCAGTCATAACGTGCTGAGTTATTCTCTCTGTATTTTATGGTTTTCTTAACAGCACCCTCTTCTATGAGCACAATTAACTCCCCTTTTCTCATACCCGTTATTTAGGCAAAATCACAATCATTTAGACGTATCTAAGGACACACCCTTTACATTTTTCCTTTGCTGCAATAGTATTCATACACTACAAGATATGCAGTGAATGACACCATACTATATGAGGTCAGGAGTAAAATGAAACACCTCTTGGTTGAAGGTCAAGGTAATAACTAGACAGAGGATGAGTGGTTGCCTTTCTGTTCAATGCTGTGAGAATTATTGAGCTCTGATGATTCAGTGAGGAAGCATCTGTTACATTAAACGCCTCTTTTAACAGCTCGTCTTGTTGCAAAGCTATATGTCCACTATGAGACAAGTATTTACAAATGTTCACACCAGATCTGCTGATGTTCTATGCTGTCAAACCAGTTCTACAGAACAAGCCACAGGCCAGTCTTTAATTATATTCCAACGATTATACTGTATGAAACAGCATGTCAGCTTCACTTTGCAGTCCCTAAAAAGATATCTCAAAGTACTTCTCTTGAGTACAAATCAATGTCAATGTGGTTAACAGAGTGCATAGAAGCAGTCCAAACCTAAGTAATTTGAATCCTTGTTTTTCATTTCTTTCTTTTAAAATCTTAAATTATTCCTGTTTGAGGAAAATATCATTTGTATTATTTTTTTTCTTATATCCATCTATTAAGATATGTATATCTGTTTGTGAATTTTAGTGAGAATACACATGTCTCTTATATTAATATGGGTTCCCTTTATAGCCCACAGGGTCTTTTCATCCCAGCTGTGCATTGTCTTATGTTGTATATGACTTCTTGGTATTACATGCACTCAGAAATAAACTAAACCATACATTTTTAACAGATCAGAAATGGGCACAACCTTCATGAAACATGCACAACAAAATACCAAAAAGAAAACATCTAATATCATCTAGTAAGTGATTTGTCCCTACACATGTGTGGCTTTTCGAGTAGAAGTAGTTGTAGGAAAGTGTGAGTTTAATTCATAGTAAAATAGGGATTTTGTTTACTGTGCTTCACCCAAAGCTCTTTAATGGCACTTTTAAACAAATCTCAGAAGCAGTTTCTCTCCCTCTTGCTTTACCTTTCATCCAGAAACATAGATTAAGACACACATTCTGTCACGACCTTAACACAAACTGGAGAACCCAAATGCACGACCCAGAGACAGTCTTGCATGTAGCAAAACATTTCTTTTTAATTTCAAGAAAACAGAAAATCCCTCTTAACAGAGTAGGAACTGGATTTAACAAAAAGCGCTCACAAGGAGGAAAAAACAAGGATAACGAAAAGAGAACTTAAGATTAATTTAAGTTTACAAAAATAACAAAACCTGACTCGACTGGAAATTATCCTTTCTTTGTTGAAGCCTGGCACGACCATCCATGGAAACAAACAAGACAAACTGACACAGGACAGGGGGAGACAGGACTATTTAAACATGAGGTGAGTGGGAACAGGTGGAAACAATCAGCTGCGGGGTAGACCCTGACGAGGGCGGGAAAAAACACAAAGGGAGGAAGTAACAGGGCCTGAAATGAGAGAGGTAAGTACAAAATAAAACAGGAAATGGAAAATGAGACATGACATGAAACACGGGGACTTGACTAGAGATGAAATGACATAAATAGACAGGCATGACGTGAAATAACATGAAAAGACAGACATAACACATACTGTAAACATAACTAACACATTTGACGAGACACAACACATTCATGCACTCCCCAGGTGATACCGCCAACTCTGCCTAATGTGTGGTGAGGTAATGGTTATATGAAAGGATGGAGAGGTTGGAAAGGGAGTGATGTATGTGTCTGGGGTGTAAAAGAGCAAGAGAGACTTAGAAAAAAAGTGTCCAGCAGCTGTGAGGCTTGTGTTTAATGCCAGATAACAAAGGAGCTCCCCAATTGAATTCATCATCCCACTGTTTTCAACTCGGACACTCACAGTGAGCACACAACAAGAACTTGATATGCAATTTCTTATTTGTATTTGCCTGGATATTGACTGAAAGTGAGCCATTGTAGTAGTAATCATAGTAGTCTTTGAATAACATATCATCATCCCTTCGCTTCTGTCCAATTGTACTGAAATCCCACTCACTTCTTGAACCCAAGGGATTTCTGCTTCATTAAGACCCAGCAGAAATCTGATATCAGCCCTGTTCTGGCCTAGATCTGTGGAGGGAAATGTCTGTACTTGAGTGACAGAGATTAGTGAAGCTAGTCTGAAGGAATGCTACTGCGCACGGCAGCCATTTGGCATACAGGTTTACTACAGGTGTAATACAAGTACATGGAGGACGGGAGCAAGCCATACCTGATGGCAAAACAGAAATAGTTGAAAGGTCTCATATTGTTAAAATAAAAGCCAGCCAATCAGGTCTATGTGATATACAATACTGCGAAAAGTTTCAAAAAGCTCAAACTATGGAGAATGCACAATATTCAGGAACGATTCAGATTGCAGAACTAATCCATATACTGATAGAAAGACAGAAATCATTGGACACAGTGACCAATGGGAGCAGAATACACTCTTTTGTAAGGCCTTAAAAAGGGCTGATAGTGATAATCCGAAAGATATTGTTCGAAAAATGATGTGTTTTCTGAATATTAAATCCTGTAAAAATGTTTTATTATGAACCCAAAAAACAGCCATCGACCTGAAAGTCTGCATGATAATATCTCCTTTTAAACTAGAGCACGAGCTAGCAAAAGAAAAAACCTCAGGACAGAGTTGTTATAAGGAAAGCTTAATCCGTGTCCCCCCACCAAAAGTCAACGGGGTTGTGCATGGTTCAGTGATATACATTTAAACATTCCCTTTTAGATTAAATCAAAGTCTAAATGTTCCACAGTGTGTAACCTTGAAACCCTCAAACCCAAACATAACTGCACCCCATTCTGAGGCTCACCTTTTAAACACTGCTCTGTGTTTACACAGTGAGGCGATGCAGTTTGGGGCTGCTGTGACCTCATGGTCTGAAAAACAGCTGCTGGTACCATAATGAAGTAACACACATCACAGATGGAGAAAAACAACATATTTTTCTGCTGGGTTCCTCAAACTACATTGCAGTGTATATAGAGGGTGGGAAGAAGTTGTTATTGTCCGAAAGGGACTGATGGCAGGACTCATAAGGCTTCAAGCTGCAATGGGCATGTAGTTCAAACAATATAACCACCAATTCTTATGGACTCTTATTTGGTATCATCTGCTTAGAATTTAAGAACACACAGTCCACAATAAAGATTTTCTTTGGTTGTACAATTGAGAGCGGGAAATCCTTTGAAGTACTCGATTATGCGCCGTTTCCAAGCTATATCAATATTTAGCTTGGGGCCCCAATTTGGCCAGGGGCGACACTGCATATGCAGTATACAAATCTATGTAAAGCACACTCTTAAATATAAACACTCACATATATACAGTACCTACAAGTGAGAGGTTTTTACCGTGTGCCCCTCTTGAACCCTGTGTAGATTATTTTACTGCGGACACCACCGTTATACGTGCACTCTATTGTGTCGCCATGTTGCTTTCTGACCCACAATACCATGGCAATGTCCCTTGACCTGACTGTGATCATGTGACTTACAAACTAACATCTTAAACATGAAATATTTTACTAAACTTTCTGTTATCCAGATAATATTTTATATTATTGACCAATTTTACCCACTTTATAAAATCAAAAATTATGAAGAAAGGCACACAAATGAATATGTAAACAAACACTTCCCTCAGACTGTTACAAGATGTGTTTTTGTGAAGGGTTATCTGAGTGCTACAATTTATAATCATAATCATCATTATATTCCAACGTTTATTTTATTTTTCCTGCATTTATTGTTAGGCTACTTGCTTTCTCCAACATATAATCGAACCCTGGATGCTGCAGTAATTGATATTGATTCTTTAGTTTTGGTAGGACTACTCTCTTTCTTAATAATAGCATGTTTGACTTTGAAAAAAAAGCACAAAAAAAATGCATGACATTTTTACACATACTGTCACTTGAGGTAGGCTATTGATAAACCACTTGCTTTATAGACCCAGCCTTGTAATTGTGATTCAGTTGTCGTGGTAACAACCATTTTTTTTCCTTTTATGATGCTAAATGCTGAAAAGTACCTTTGATTTAGCAAAGAAGACAATCAAATTCATCCATTAGAACTGCATGAGTGGTTTATTTTTGATAATGGGTAAACCAGTCGTTTTTCTCACAGCTTGTCAAATAATTTCTAATAATTGTTTATTCACAAAACAACATACTTGTATTGCCATACACAACAAAGACAAGGTGAAATGTAATAGGGGACTATCAAAAGAAGGCTTTTCATGTAAACACTATTGTAAAAAGAAGTCTACTGTTGGCTTGATCTGCAAATTCAGACAAAAGATCCTTACTTGGTATCACTGTGCTGTAATTGTGTTAGTTGGAGCTTTCTCTTTCTTCTATTCACTGAAACACTATTACAGTATTATCAGTTTATGGCAAGAGTTTTGTCTTTCAGCAAACAGTTTTGGGGTTTAAATATGAGACGTGTCCTGGGGCGGTTGCCATGGCACCGAATACACACACACTGAGCAGCTGTGGCTGAAGATTTTTGATTTGATAAATGTGCTGATAGCTCCCTCTGGTGGGTTGGAGTTAGTTTCTGTTGCAGTGAAAGGTGTGCAGCTGAAGTACTTGGGGCCAGATTTACTCTGTTTATCAGATGTATGCTAAAGATTATGTTTAAAATATATATTTTTTATTTTCTGAGATGAGCAATGTTATAGAAATACCATCTGAACTTCATGTTCAAAGGGTTTTTAACTGGCAGAATGTGTCTGAAGGGCCGAAGAAGGATCAGACGAATAGTTGACTCACGTACTGAGTACACAGATTCAGCTGCCAACTCAATTAGTGTGCAACCAATTTCGAATCAAACCCTCAATGTTACATTATAATCAATCAAACCTTCAATAGGCAGACTGAGCTAACTTGAACTAAAAGGTGTGGACAGGATTCACACATTTGATTAAATCCATCTTTACTTTAAAGAGGCCCTATAGTGTTTTGGGGTTTTTCCTTTTTTGTTTTTTGTACAAGTTAAGTGGTCTGCAAAGGCTGTTAATAAGTTAACGCAACAGGAAGTTTCTCTCACACACACACCCCACTGTTTGAAATGCCTCAATTAGATTCCTTTATCTACTTCCATAATATACTGACATTTAAATGTAACGCTCATGTCGTCACTCATTGAATAGTGCCTCATCACATTAAACATTATAGGCTAAGGGGCGGGACCTCTAAGATGTTGACAAATCACATCAGAGCTCTGGTTTCAGACAGAGGGGGGAAATAAGTGCTGCAGCACAGACAGTATGACCAAAAGATTATTTTATGAAGATACAAATATGAACCTGAACGTTAGCACAATAGGTCCTCTTTAATACCAATGACTTTGTTTGAACCAATCTGACAGCATCAATTTCATTTTAAAAAATGAGCACAGTTGGAAAACAATTATAACAAAGATAATTGTGTTTGCAAATAAAAACTAAGTTGTGGTTTAAAAAAATACAAATGGCAGAACTTGAAATATGTTTGTCGAAAATATAAGTACGGTTGTGGAAAATATGGGGGACATTTGAAGCTAGAACATACCGTCTGTTGAGAGAGACATAAAAGTGAATCTGTGTTTCCTTCAAGCTTCTTCCAACTAGATAATGTTAGCTTTTTATCCATGTCTTTGAAGTGACTGTGGGAGCCAGTTGAAAAATTTATCTGTGGGAGCATAGGAGCCTAACGAATCTCAAGGATGGAAAGTTGCTCACTCTGCAATTTGATTGGTGGCACTACTCGCCGTTACAATCTAGGGCCGTAAGATTTGAAAAAAAAATTGCAATATGATTTACTATGTTCGAGGGATTGATCCATTTTGCATTATCATTGAAATATATTTTTTAAATGATAGAGCTGTCATCTTCTCAGAGGATCTGTACTAAACAAGGATATTTGTTCAAGTCTGTAGAATAAGATTTGTAGGCTGGGAATTTTAGCACCACCATACTTAAAGGTGGGGTAGGTAAGTTTGAGAAACCGGCTCGAGATACACTTTTTTTATATTCCATGGAATGCTCTTAACATCCCGATAGCAATGATTATCTTAAGTGCTTTAACAAAAAATCCATACAAAAATGTCATCTGTGGAAGCCGTAGTACTGAAAAAAGCATGACCAATCATCTGAGCCGGCTCGGCTAAAAATAACTGGATGGCCTACCTGCCTCTCAGCCTTCCATCTGTGCACAAACTTATCTCGTGCCCTCATTGGTCATGTGCGCGTTCGTGTGTGTTGGAGGAGGGACTCTGTAAGGACGTGGCAGATTTCTTCCGGCTGCATATTTTCAAATTCTAGCGCACTCGAGCTGGTTTCTTCAAAATGACCAACCCAGTCTCATAAAAAAACGTGTAATAACTACGTTGGTCCACAACGTAGGACGTAGTATTGCTACAAAAACGCCTCTGAAATTGTAAGATACCTCATTGGTCATGTGCGCGTTCGTGTGTGTTGGAGGAGGGACTCTGTAAGGACGTGGCAGATTTCTTCCGGCTGCATATTTTCAAATTCTAGCGCACTCGAGCTGGTTTCTTCAAAATGACCAACCCAGTCTCATAAAAAAACGTGTAATAACTACGTTGGTCCACAACGTAGGACACGGAGAAGCCCCTCACTGCAGTGCGCAGTACCTCAAGCCCCTCCTTCTCAACCTTTGAGGCACGTGACTAACGGCCCCACCTTCTCAACCTAGGCCCCTCCTTCTCAACCTTCGAGGCACGTGACTAACGGCCCCTCCTGACTAACGGCCCCTCCTGACTAACGGCCCCTCCTTCTCAACCTTTGAGGCACGTGACGAGCTTCACAGTTCTGTTCTGTTAATCATAGCGTCAGAGTATTAACTATTTTAACATATTAATATAAATATATATATATCTAGTGCTGTCAAAATTATCGCGTTAACGGCGGTAATTAATTTTTTGAATTAATTGCGTTAAAATATTTAACGCATTTAACGCATGTGCAGAATGGCCCGCCCCATACATGCCACCAGTGGCAGCGCCAGGGTATGGCTGGGGTAGGCTACACCCATACCAAGAAATGGCTTAGCCCCACCATGAAAAATGATGTTAAAATAAAGTCTGCCAACTCGCGCGGAGTAAATTGCACAGACAGCAGTTAGTAAGACTGATTTCAGTTGCCACGGTTTTGAAAACTTTTGTCACATAGTGATCGTCTTCTCAATAGAACATCTTTGATAACGGCGTGGTGTTGTTGCAGGAAGTCCTGACGCAGAATACTTTTGCTGTAGTACAGGGCAGAGCCATATAATAGTAATAATATGGCTCTGGTACAGGGGTGCACATAACTGGTACGCAGGTTATGTGCGTAATCTGAAATGCGTACCGTCACTTGTGTCACAAAGCGCACCGACGTACTTGTGAAGCTTTTCCAGAAGGCGGTTAGATCACCGGACGACAGAGTCGGTCTCCGTGTGCACAGACAGGGCTGCTGTTAACGTCGGTCTGTACAACGGAACTGTGCCAAAACTACGCCAACCGGCTGCGGAGGGAGACTCCCCCCATCACTGGAGAACTGCGCTAAAACAGCTGATCACAACGTTCACACTCTGTGGTCACGAAGTACTCCACTAGGCCCCACCCCCCCCCCCCTCTGTCGACTTTCCTGAAGTACTCCCCCGTTAATAGAAATCAACACGTAATGAATTAAGACCCCACGGTTTGATGATTGATAGGTGTGTGGGTTGTCTTTCATTTTGACATGCAGAAAAATGTTATAATAAACATAGATACTGTATGTTAAATTGATATATCCGCCTTCTTTCATTTATCTTTCCATTCCCACAACAATATACATAAATAAATGGCATATTTTGGACATAGTTCGAATGGTGATTAATCATGATTAATTAATTTTTAAGCTGTGATTAATCTGATTAAAAATTGTAATCGTTTGACAGCCCTAATATATACCTTTGAGACACGTGACAAGCTTCACAGTTCTGTTCTGTTAATCATAGCGTCAGAGTATAACTATTTTAACATATTAATATCAGGGTTGCCAACTTTGGGTACCTGGCACACTCTATTTTGGCCTAGTAGAACAATAAGCAGCAGACTTTTACTTTTTTTTTATCATTTCTAATGGATCTTAGATCTGCGCTTGCGCAATACGTGTCGGCAGTTGCCAGAGAGTATTTTTGTTGGGTAATCTATGGTAGGGCTAACCCATGAGTGGTGGGGTGAAGTCAGTATTTGCAATGTAATTACATACACGCTCCCCCTTGACAGTGAAATGCCACGCGTGAGGTTTAGATTATTTCCCTGTCTCAATCCAAATTGAACTGTATGAAATAAAAAGGCACATTTGTCTTTTAGTAAATAAAAAGGGCGACCTGGAGCCAATCCTGCAATTTACACACAGGTGAAAGAGTTGACATGCTGAAAGCCCAACCCCTGTAGGGGGGTCTGGGGGGATTCTCCCCCAGGAGATTTTTTTAAATACTAACATAAAATACACATTCTGGTACTCTCTTGAGAAGAAAAATAAATACATCTATTACTACACGACATATTTAAACAAATGAATGCCATTTTAGTTTTTTGTTACTTTGTTCTGAAAGCTGAACCTGCTGCTCCTCACATGCCCCTTTCACACCAGCGCCTTTTCAGCTCCGGCTCGGAGCTAGCCTGAAAAGCGCCGGGTTTTCCTGTTCACACCGCAGCGGTGCCGGCTCTTAGCTCCGGAATCCGCTTCATTTCCAGCTCCAAAAAATTGTCGGTCCAGAGGCAAGAGCTTTGGAGCTAAGAGGCGACGTCGCTTACGTCTCTGTTACGTCGAGGCGTGCAGGAAACTAAACCCACCTCCCCTGAACATGGGTCGACTGTCATGCCTGCCTACAAGCAGTGTGCTTATAAACACACTTTATAAAGTCAGGCAACACTAACCAGGCTTCGTGTGATTCTGTTTATTTGTACCTTACTTTGACCATCCGTTCACTGTTATCGATCATTGTGGAGAGAGGCAGACGTGTTGTTTTGTATTATTGCAGCTATCGGATGCAAGTAGTCAGTTTAGCTTCGGTTGCTATGCTAACATCACCCGTTTTATACCAGAGAAACTTTCATAACAGCGTTGTGATACCAAACAGTGTCAATTCAGACTGACACACATTCACTTAGGCTAAGGGGAACTCGGGATATGCATCAGCTGCTTGTGTGAGTCGGACAGTGAATACTTTAGAGCGGCCGCTGCAGTGTGAGCTAACCGGGAGCTAACGGGAGAATAAACTCCGGTGGAAGAGCAGCCAGCACTGCAGCGGTCGGTAAATGCTGCAGAAACACATTAATAAACAATGAACCACGGCACTCTGGAGCAAAGTATAAGGTTGGAGAAGTCGTTATTCAATTTATTCTGGCTTCGTGTGATTAAAAGCAACACGATCATCGACCCGACGCAGTTGTTGTTGTTGTTGTGAGTGCCGTAATGGCTTCCGTTGGGGAGCAAATCAGCGATGTAAACGTCTTATTTCATTACGTTTGATTTCTATCAACACGTAATGTTGCATCGATGTATATAGAGATGTACTACAGCAAAAGTATTCTCCGTCGGGACTTCCTGCAACGCCGTTATCTTGATTCTGATTGGCCAGAAGACATTATCAAAGATGTTCTATTGAGAAGATGATCACTACCTGACAAAAGTTTTCAAAACCGTTTCTAGTCTTCGGTATTCTTGTTTTTGGCGTGAGAATAGTTTGGGCAGCGTGAGAGCGTGAGATTGAGAGTGAAAGCGTGTGTCACACGCCAGATGCGTGAGAGTTGGCAACCCTGTAATATATATTAATATATATATATATATATATATATATAATGATACCAATGATGATGGCGAGTGATCTGTCGCCATGGCAACGGCATTTAAAAATGTAAAACTCAAATTAAACACATTAACAGCCTTCAAAGCATATTTTAATGTCTATTTGCATGTTAATTGCATCAATTATTTCAGTTATGACTTCAAGAAAGGGCCTTCATTTGTTTTTTAACTTTAATTTTACGTGCCTCAAAGGTTGAGAAGGAGGGGCCGTTAGTCACGTGCCTCAAAGGTTGAGAAGGAGGGGCTTGAGGTACTGCGCACTGCAGTGAGGGGTACTACGAGACACGTGATCTTCACATTTCTCCCTGTAGAAAAAAAAAACATGGCCGACATTCGTTTTATTCTCGGTGGAAAATGCCTATTTTAAGGTTAGTTTGGCGATTAAAATGCCCTTTGATGTCATTTGATGCGAGAAATATGAGTTGTTATTTCAGATTATGTGTGCAGTGGATGTACATGATCTTTAGTTTGCTAGTTATTACGAAGATTACTTCAAGAAATTGTGTCTATACAACGTTTTCATTGTTACCAAGGTGGTTGCTAGGGACGCTGCTATCGATATTATTTCTGTTATGTTGGGTAAAATGGTGTTATCTTTATTGCTACCCCCTTCCCCGTCAATGTATAGTGTTGGTCCACAGTGCAAACGTATTAGTTTAACAAAATCCGCATCTAAAATTGTGGCAGAGTGTGGTGCCGAGAGATGGGAGTCGGAGGCGGGGTACCAAAGGTACAAGCTAGACTTTTATTTAGCATCTCAAAACACATGTAAACAGCTTCATGCCCGGGAAGCGAAGACCGGCGGAGACAGGAAACCCATAGATCCGTGGGTGAATAATGTCAATCACCACAATAGATACGTTATTTTCCCCTGTGCAATTCTCCATTTACTCAACAATAACACATAATTATCCTTGTGTTTATTTATTTGTTTGATTAATAAACACAAGTTGGAGTCCGTCAGGACCGAGGGTCGGAGCAGCTCATTTGCTTTACAGAATATTACACCCGGAAGTAAGTATTCTCTCCGCTTCGCTTGACAAACCCCGTGATAGTCCTCAAGCTCTGTGATTGGAGAGTGTGCAGAGCGTCGAACAGCACTTGAAATGGGATGGAACCACGGCAGACTGTCCAAAACTGGATTTGAACGGGTCCACCGCGTCACAATTGCTTGTGCCCATAATGGGCAGCATTAATATATACCCACACCAGCTAAGGTCAGAAGAGCTTTATTTAACAGCTGGTCTTATGTCTGTGACCCCTACTGTTGTTAATTGATGAGCCTGAAACATGCACTTGTCAAGGTTCAGAGGCACATTGTGCAAATATGGCAGTAGCCATCGATCATCTTAAGATAAGATATACTTTATTGATCCCAAGTTGGAAACATTTGCGTTACATCAGCATGTGTATAGTTGTAAATATGCAGTGGTGTTTATTTGTAAATCATTTAGTATAATCACACAAATTCTGTGTTTTATATTTAATAATTCTGTGTTCTTTATTTATTGATTGTTCAATACCTGACAAGGTCGGAGATGAAAAACTTTGGTCACAGGTTCCTCAACAGTTCATCACAAGGCATCTTTCAATATGTGTACCTCCACCATTAAATTGTCATATTCTGCACATTTCTTATACTATCTACATACATCTTATAAGAGTATAATATATATGTATAATATCAGTTAAAATGAGTGCTTCAACATAGTTAACATTGCTGGAGGTATGCACAAATATTGATAGATGTCTTGTAATGCACTGTTGAGGAACCTGCGACCCAAGTTTTTCATTCATTGCATAACTACACCATAGTTGTGTAGGCCTATATGATATGTCAATAAACCTTAGAAAATCTTGAAATCTTGAAAGGGATGTGCAAAATAGTCATTATATACAGTCTTTAATTAACTATTAGTAGAGAATAACGAGTAATGAATATACTTTATAGGGATTCTATTAATATCTAATAATAAAAATAATGAAATTCAATAACATGCTTTAACCACCATCCTTTATATCAGCTGTGCACCTTTATGGTGTAAATACAGCCTATCTACCAATTGGATCAAATATAAAAGTGAGCCGAATTAGTGTTGATACGGCAAGGAGACGCATTGTGTGAAAAGAAATGTAAGATGTTGTTTAATTGTTGATATATTTAGGATCCACGTCACGTTTCCAGTGTTGGCGGCAGTTCCTCATGTTTGTCTAGAAGTCTTCTCATCAGGGCTCTATAAATACAGAACTACGGCAGATATGTAATATTTAATGCAGCCGAACCGTGTATTACAATGCCGTTATGTGATGACTTTCAAAGAGAAAAGCAAGCACACTCGGAATAAAGTGTTTTCGGTCTGTTTCCGGTATTTGTTAATGACGGAGAAACAGGGGAAAATAACGTTTCTGCGGTCTCTTTCCGGTATTTGTTAATGACGGAGAAACAGGGGAAAATAACGTTTCTGCACCATTTTAGATGCGGATTTTGTTAAACTAATACGTTTGCGCTGTGGACCAACACTATACTTTGACGGGGAAGGGGGTAGCAATAAAGATAACACCATTAAACAGTTACACAACATAACAGAAATAATATCGATAGCAGCGTCCCTAGCAACCACCTTGGTAACAATGAAAACGTTTTATAGACACCATTTCCTGAAGTAATCTTCGTAATAACTAGCAAACTAAAGATCATGTACATCCACTGCACACATAATCTGAAATAACAACTCATATTTCTCGCATCAAATGACATCAAAACGAATTTTAATGGCCAAAGTAACTTTAAATAGGCATTTTACACCGAGAATAAAACGAAGTTCGGCCATGTTTTTTTTTTCTGCAGGGAGAAATGTGAAGATCACGTGACAGACGCCAGCCATTGGAATGAATGGTGAAAAAAAACGTAGGGATCTTACAATTTCAGAGGCGTTTTTGTAGAAATACTACGTCCTACGTTGTGGACCAACGTAGTTATTACACGTTTTTTTGTGAGACTGGGTTGAAATGACCTACCCCACATTTAATTCACAATATTATTTACACATATTTTGCCTGTTACAAATATTTTGCCCCCTGCAATTTGTATATTGTAATAACCCACTTTGATTTAATATCGATTAATCGTGCAGGCCTAGTGATTATGTTCACTGCATACAAGCTTTAAAGTTAGTTTTTTGGTGGGTACAGTATGCTGGGTCTTACAGTAGATTTTAGGTAATTGACATCCCAGTGTGCACACAGGTGTTTCAAGTCATTCTGGTTGGTTGGAACTGCTCCTTTTAAACTTTTTCTTAAAGGTTACCAAACTCCTTAATGAGCACAGTGTCATTTATTCTAGAGTCAAGGTGCCCAATAAAACCTAAGTCAGGGAGATGTCAATAGGCCTTGTTAACAGAAGACATATTGACATGTCACAGAAGGAGCAGCTCAGGTTTAAATAACAACATTAATGATCGCTGAACGCTTCTGTTTCAGGGTCACTGTCACGGCTTTCACGGGAATGCAGCAGAAGCCTTCGTTAGTGTTATTGGTAACACCTGTGTTATGAAAAAGCAGGCTGCAGAGGCCCTGGGTGTTTCTCAATGTCGAGGAAAGCTGCTCCAGAGCCCTGGGTGTTTCTCAATGTCGAGGAAAGCTGCTCCAGAGCCACTGGGTGTTTCTCAATGTCGAGGAAAGCTGCTCCAGAGCCACTATTTCAAGGATACTACGTCATCGAGTGCCGCCGAAGGACTGTTCCAATGTCCATCATACTGAATAAATATTTACTGTGAATGTGTGCAAAAATGTATGGCATATGGCTGTCTAACAGAAGTTAAATTCATTCCACACTTATTCTGACAATGTACTTAACCCCAAATAAAAGAACCCAATAAAAAGAGTTATTAAATAATAGTGAAGTCACGTTGTAATAAAAATAACTCATCTCTCTCGAGTTTTCTTTTTGAGCTTTGCTAAAAGCCACTGTGTCAAGTGTCCATCTTGGGTTGCCGTCCGGAGTTGTCCAATATGGCGGACCATCTCGCACATGCGCAGTACCGATCAGGCAGGGGGACACATCGGGTAGTGACAATGGTACCTACACCGGCGTACTTCGTTGCGGGAGTTGTGGGTCTCAAAATCCCCACAATGCTTTGCGCACGGAACAATTTCCAAAATCTTGGGCGGAAAATGTAAGGCGGGGCCTCTCATATGACGCACACCTGCACACTTGCTAGCCTGTTCCATTCTTCATTTTCCGAGGCTAGGAGGTATTATTCTTGCCTCACTTCTTAAGGAACTCACTCGGAGGTACATGTGCTACCAAGCAAGCCTCCTCGACATTGAGAAACACCCCCTCAGTGCTAAGGAGACGATTAATTAGGTGGGAAATTGAAAACACCTGTGTTGGTGGACCAGGGTCTTTAAAAGTAGTTGATGCTATATATTTCAGGATGTTGCCTTTAGTTGTGTTACATTGTCCTATTTATTTTTTAGTTTATTTTAAAAGCCACATCTTGGAAACAATTACAGGGACATGTAATTGGGTAAGTGCATCTTTTATACACATCTGTATAGACTGTTTTTGTAACTGTAACATATCTTCAATATCTTCAACACAATGCTATTCATTTATATTTTAATGTGCTTCCAAGCTAATTAAAAATGATGTTGTAAAACTAATAACTTGTCTATACAGAGTCTATACATATGGTGTGCATACATGGGTATCAGTGCCAGTGGAAAGTAACAAGTACCTTTTCTGAAGTACTGTACTTGGTAAAGTAAAGATACATTTAAAACTGTAGGTATAATTTCACCCAATAATTTCCATGTTATGGTACTTTATACTTCTACTGTAGTACAGTTTGGCTGCAAATATTGTACTTTTTACTCCACTACATTGATTTTAAAACGTAAGTCCTATTTACTCTAATATAATGTATACGTTCAGATTAATAATTATATGTAAAGCGACACAGTAATATATCAAGTAATTACAATTTTCTCCACCTTTACCGGCTGAAACGATAAATCAGTGTGCATCAATTAGAATACCTTTTATCCAGTAATTTTACATTGTAGTTTCAGTATATGATGCTGCTTCTGAGAGCTGCTGTTATAACTGTATATTCAGACTGTATTACTTATCAAAAGTGAGGCTCATCAAATGTTTATTTCCTACCTCGAAGTAGCTTCTTTATATAATGAAAAATGTACTTTATAAGGGGATTCTTTGTTGTTTTAACCACACCATTATGTCACATGTTCAAGCAGAGAGAGCTTTTTATTAATATTAAAACTTGTGACTTAGCTGCAAAACAGAATTTATAACTGTGGATTTGTGTTGGGACATTAAACATACCCATGAATATATATATATATATATATATATATATATCTGTTTGTAACTAGTGGATCTGGAAAGGAAGTAAAGTGACTAATTCATTTTTTTTAAATTACAAAAAAAAGAAATCATACATTTTAGAGGGGTAGTCTTTTGGTTTAATGGCCACACTTCACAAAAAGCGCAACGGCCAAATAGAAGAGGAAGAGGAGACTAAGGCAGTGTCCACACAAGCCAGCCTCCCCTCTTTTAATAGACAACTAATGGAGAAAAATGAATGATGAATCCTAATGAAAAATGGGGGACGGGGGAGGAGGGGGTGTGTGTTTTCAACCATCCATGTCATATAATTTTGACTGTGATGAATTAAAGAAAATTATTGCAAAGTAAACTGTGTATTCATTGCAGGAGGTATCATTTATCACCTCCTGACCTGTCAGACTACTTAATCAATTAATGTACGTGCATTAATCCATCTTCAGTCTTTCCATAAAGCTAACACTGGATGTCAAATGAAAGTGGTGATTCATCACAGGCTGACCATTTCAGGAGAGAAAGAAAACACTATCTCTGTATAGGCCATAAGCAGAACCTTCTCTAAATAAAAACAACAATTCAAAGGTATGTCTTATATTACATTGACATGTAATGACAGCTCAGACAGGTAAAATGAATGACTCTGAAGGAGAAAATAACATTTACATTATTAAAGACGATGGTAACGTATTAAGTGATTAGAATTGTCTTTCTTCACTCCCCAAAAGTACACATAAAAGAGTTATATAAAAGTTCCTGCAATATGGCAACATTTTTAAAGCTGATATGCAAGACATTTTACTTTAGCAGCAGTGGCGGCGCTAAATATTTTCTTTTGGGGATGCTGTGGGGTAGCTTGACGTTTCACAGAGGGTGCTCAAACATTTAGGGTTTCCCATTAATGTCCCGGGCGCTACAGTTGAATGTTCTACTGCAACACTCCCCACACGCACATACACAGTACACCCACGACTGTTACAATGAAGGCTCGATAATCAGCTCACGGCATACGTGTAAGCAGGGGTAAAGTGCTATTTTTTTTTTTACAAGTGGGGGGTGGACCTAACATCCTCTAGGGGTTTTTTTTTTTTTTTTAAATATTGAAATGCATTCACACCAGCCTTTTATAGTTCAGTTGAATCCCTGGTGCGTTTAGCCGCTTGGTGCGGTTCGTTTGGGTCGGTGTGAACACAGTCCGAGACCTCTTAAGTGAACAAAACAACCGGACTCTGGTCCGTTAAAATAGGTAGTCTCGGAATGCTTGCTTGCGAACTCTGGAGCGGTTTATGGCTGGTGTGAACGCAGTCCGCACCAAAACATAGGAAGCGTAGTATTTACGTGTCACAAGAACGCGGATGTCTTCAAAAATCTTTAGCGAAAGAGTCTTTCAAGACATCCACGGTTGTTTAGTTAAAGAGTGAAGCAGAATGAAGTGTTGAACAGTGTCGTGTAAAGTAAAAATGCTCCATCAACTAGGCCTACATAACATTAAGAACACCTGTCGTCGGTGAAACGCCCCTCCTTACTGCAGAACGTCTCATTATATGTGTTATAATGTTTTTTAACGGACGTTGTCTGATTATATAATCATATGCGCGGGCCGCTAGTGTCTGTTGATCTCCAGATTAACAGCAGCATGAGAATAACCTGCCGAAAGTGCCGATGCTACATGGCAGAGGCAACGGTAGAAATTGCCGGGATTTAAGTTTTTAGCCCCTTAATGTCTGACCAATGGTTGAACAGCATTTCCATGCACATGATTTGTGTTTAAAGTTTATAGTCCGTTTGAGTTTTGTCCGTGTGAACCATAGACTGTATATGTGACCCGCTCTATCGAAATCAGTCGGAAGTAGCAACAGCTCATTTCAAAATAAACGTGGATTTGCGTGAACAACATTTTTTCCGGGGTTCGGGTGTTTTGGTTTTCAGAATATGAAATTTTTATTTACAAAATCACACGATAAATACATTTTTGAAGCTTGTAAAGGGAAGATGACAGGCACCTCTCACTCGCAATCTGCTCTTCCGCAGCGCGGCAGTCAGTACCATGGCTGAGGTCGAATAGTCCATTTAGCTTAGGAACCTTCCTAACGAAGTGAAATGACCCGGAAGTCCCTCAGTGGCAGCCATGATGAGTGCCGTTCGAATTCTCTAGATCAGTGGTTCCCAACCTGGGGGGCGCCAGACCTCAGATGATTTGAGGCCAAATATCATATTTTTTTTTTTTACATATAATTGTAAAGCAATACATGATTGTCACTAAAAGCCTTGAATACATTACAATAAAATCTAAAAAAATAATTGATTAATTAATTTGAATAACAATTCAAGTTAGTAGCTATTAAAGGCATAAAAAGACAGAAATGTATAATTATTTCTTTAATATAAATGTTTCTTCTGCCCGTAAAGTGTCCAAACCGGGCTTTTCTGGATGAGTGCATTTTTAAAACATAGTCATTGTCCATGCCGGTTTCAGTTGGATTATTTATCACAGTTGCTCAGATCAGATCGGTCTCCTCCATTTTGTAGATTATGTACGACTTTTTAATCCACATAAACACATCGGTAAAATCCGGCTTACTTTGAGCATGTGTTTTAAACAGTTTAATCCCTTTGTGAATTGTTTCCACTTCCGCGCCGTCCTTTAATTTCTTCATACAGCGGGAATCCAAATGAATTAATCCTGAGTCCAATAACCATCAAAGTCACTCCAATAGTGCTCCTTAATTACGCTTTCATCCTCCTTTAACAAAATACTTCACATTCATTACATAACATTACATTGCATTTTGCTGACGCTTTTATCCAAAGCGACTTACAATAAGTGCATTCGACCAACAAAATACAAACTTGAAGAAAACCGAATCATATAAGTACATCAGGTTTCATAGAGCTAAAACATTTCAAGTGCTACTCAACTGGCTTTAGATAAGCCAGTCCTTTATTAGTATATAAGTGCTTTGTTAATAATTCTAGCGCTCGAAGTGGAGTCGAAAGAGATGAGTTTTCAGTCTGCGCCGGAAGATGTGTAAGCCTTCTGCTGTCCTGATGTCAATGGGGAGCTCATTCCACCATTTTGGAGCTAGGATAGCAAACCCACGTGTTTTTGCTGATGGGACCTTGGGTCCCAGTGCGGGTGCAGCGAGCTGTTTGCCTGATGCAGAGCGGAGTGCACATGCTGGGGTGTACGGTTTAACCATGTCCTGGATGTAGGAAGGGCCAGATCCATTCGCAGCATGGTACGCAAGTACCAGTGCCTTGAAGTGGATTCTAGCAGTTACCGGAAGCCAGTGAAGCAACCCAGTCTCATGGCATTTCGTGTTCACCAACACGATTTTTTATCTATTGATTCGTGTTCACCAACACGATTTTCCCCTTTTTTTCGTGTTGCACAGCACGATTTTAAAAGCAATGTATTTCTACTGGTAATGTGTTTCGTGCCTGCAGCACGTCTTTTTCTCCGGCCGGGTCGTGGAAGACCGGAAGCTGTGGTTCATAAAAACATGTTCTTACTCAATATCAAGCCACAATTATTGCTTTTATTTTAAATCGTATAATTTCGGAATTTTGTTGCCGTCTGTGAGGAAAATAAATGGGGCTCAGAGCCTCATTTCAAAATAACACACTGTTATTTACTCACCAATAACACACAATTATCCTTGCTTTTATTTATTGGTTTAATTCCATAATCTCGGGCTTTTTTGGCGTCCGTCAGGAACTGAATTTCAAAATAAAAACAACAGGAAACAGACGTAGGCCTATAAGGGACATTTCGAGCATCATTGCGATTGTCAACATTTCTGAGTTTAGGATGGCCGAAGACACTACACTACCCATAATCCCCAGCTATCGTTTAGGACTACAGTCCCCGTGATTAATCTTCAAACTCTGGGATTGGATGTTGGAGTGGCAGTGCGCCAAGGTTACGACGAGCATCAAACAGCTGTTTGAAATGGAACGAAACCACACCAGACTATCCAAAACTGGAATCGAACGCCCCCCCAGAACAACACATGCTGGCTATTGTGTTTCGCCAAATGTTCTATGGGACGTCTCTACTGAACGTTTTCGTTTTTCCCACAATTAGAAGTTGCCAGTATTAAACACATTGGTGTTATCAAATGTAAAACATATAATTAATAAATGGGTGAAAATCGCTTGTGTCCATAATGCGCAGCATTAATATATACCCACATGACAGCTCATTGTTACTTTGTAATTCTACTCCACTACAATTCAGAGGTTAACCTGGTATTTTTACTCCACTACACTTATTTGAGTTACTTTGCAGATTCTGATTAATGATGTGAAATATAAACAACCCTTAAAGCAGACTTTAGTTACACCTGAGTCAAATTCAGGGAAGGTGATTGTCAAGTGCCAACAATCAGGAGAGATATTTGATAGTTGGTGCTTGAGAAGACTAAACATGTATCTGCAATTGACATGAATGGAAACGAGTAATAAAGTATATTCATTACTCGTTATTCTACTAATAGTTCATTAAAGACTGTATAATATGTGCTATTTTGCACATCCCTTTCAAGATTTCAAGATTTTCAAAGGTTTATTGATATATAATATACACAACTACGGTGTAGTTATGCAATGAATGAAAAACTTGGGTGACAGGTTCCTCAACATCTATCAATGTGTGTATACAGTACCTCCACCATTCAACTGTCATATTCTGCACATTTCTTATTCTATCTACATACATAAGAGTATAATTCATATGTATAATATCAGTTAAAATAAGTGCTTCAACATAGTTAACATTGCAGGAAAGCAATATATTAGACGTTAAGTCCTTTCTTAGGCTCTTTTCTGTTCTTTTGGTTTTAGCGCCTGGCCGACGCGCTCACACATCACTCAGAGATACGTTTGTTTTTGGCACATTTATTTCCAATTATCGTATCTTACCAGACGAGGTTGAAACAGTGTTCGTCCTTTAAATAAACAAATAGTCTCTTCTCTGCAGTGCAATGCAGCGGTCAAAACACCGTGTGGCTTCAAACCAAACTAGAACACAGAGTATAATCAGCAGGACTCTTTTAACCAGCTGAGGCCATCACAGCACCAATCAGCCGCTCCGCCCAGCCGTGGCTGCGGATCACGATCACCTGACACCAATCAATTATACTCCATTACATGTCCTTATTCTGTTTTGTACTGTTTTCTACGTCATACCTTTTTATATTTGTAATAAATCTCGTTTTTATGGTTCATCAGTGTTGTTTTCATTTGTGGAGGGATGAATGAGTAAATAAATGAATCAATGGACATTGGTAAAGCAAGGCAAGGCAAGTTTATTTATATAGCACTTTTCAACACAAGGCAATTCAAAGTGCTTTACAAAAAATGAAAGACATTAAGAAAATGGCATTTAAAATCAGTCATTAAAAAGAAAAGCTAATAAAATAAACATTAAAAGAAAAAATACATGGATAAAAGTTACAGTGCAGTCTAAGATATGAATAGTTCAATTAAAAGCAGCGACAAAAAGAAAAGTCTTCAGCCTGGAAGTACTGCATTTTATTGATCTAAATTACTTAACGTAACAAGTTAACCTTCTTCTTGGACGCAGCTATGTATGAAATCAAGTCATTTTAAGAGTGCATTTAACGTGTACAGGGTAACAACAGACAGACAAAAAGTCCTCAGTCTAATGGAATAATCCACGAGCTCAGCCAATGAACCTAGCGATGCGAACATGGTAGTCCAGGAATGATAGTTTGATAATTTGAGTTTGATATACTTTATTAATTCCCGTGGGGAAATTGTTTGTAGCTGGAGTTGGCTGATAAACGCTGCTAGTCAATGTTGATTCGATGGTCAACTCTGTTCCCAGATAGTAAAACCTCTCACAAATACCGCGTATATAACGCAAATACCTCGGACTTAGTGATGTATTAAGACATATGACAAAACATGACATAAAACAAGCATACAGCACTGTTTAGAATCCATTTGGTCTGGTTTAGCGCAACCATGTAGGCGGCCATCTTTCACTTCTGTTGACAATATGCAGCTACCCAATTGGTGTAGCACGATCACGTGACGAACCGTGGCACTACTTTGGACCAAGATATTATTACGCTTTGAAGGGACTAGTTCAGCCAATAATTACGTGCCTAGAAGAATTGGCAGGAATTTTAGCGACAAACTTTTTTTTGGTGGATAAGCATGACTCGTTCTTTTTTATGAACTGAAGATTATGTAGTTCCACTTCTGTGGAGCGGTTGAAACGATAACAGGGTTCACCTTATGGCCTATTAGACTAAAGTTCACTATCTAAACACTCAGAGAGTCCTTTACTTCACCTGAGCTGAGGTTATCTGAGACTCTCTGTCTGACAGGAGAGAGTTCTCCCACTTTGTTGTTGAAAAAGCTCCTTATATCCGTTAGCGTAGGTAGCACCAGATGCTAACCACAACGATCTCCGGTACCTGTGCGCGCTCGCTCGCGCGCACACACACACACAAAACAGAGCAGAGCTTGAATGAAACAGAGGCCCAGAAGTAGGGTACTTGTACTGTACTAGCATATTATTTTCGAATCAATCCTTTTTCAAATTATGAATTTCACACATTAAAAAAAAAGACATACATTTCTTGCGGGTGCTTATGGGGTGCTATGGCTATCCTGAGGGGTGCTTCAGCACCCCCCCGGCGCCACTGTTTAGCAGTTAATATTGCTTGTGTTTACATTAAGATGTTATTTAAATAGCAATACAATTGTATAGCACAACTAAACAATAACGGAATTCAAAAGCCGAATGTTACATTTTACTTTAAACTAAAACGTACACAATCACTTTCATTTCTATGCATGGTGCTCGGCCTGGCTCGTCGTATAGGCCTACGTTCTTTTAAAACCAGAACTAAAATGAATTACTCCGTTACTTACTGTATGTTGAAGAATGTACAATGCTGCTGCAGCAGCAATAAACATGTTCACATTAGTGATGTTACGTATTGCGCTGAGGCTTCGGAGCGTGTGTCGAGTAATCCCCGAAGCTTTTTGTGAAACTTGTATCAAGGCTTGTATCGTTTTGGGCAAGTGACGTCATCGATGACAAACGAAGCCTCACTGCCTGTCGATACCACGTGACTGCGTCAGGAAGCGATTCAGATCGGTTGAACCACAACGCTCATATTACCCATTGATGTATAATAATCCATATTACCCCTCCTGTACCCGGGCCCGGTGACACGATGAAATTAAGAGAGCTCAGAGACCCTCACTTATAGAGGTCGGAACATGTCATAAGTATAAATGAATAAAAGCATAAATAAATGTAGGAATAAAGAATAAAAAAATAAATGAATACATTTAATAAATAGCATTCAGTGTTTTCAAGTTGATTTATTGTGTGGGCTGTGGCTCAGCTGGAAAGCAGTTGACTCACAACCACAGAGTCCCTGGTTCAACGACTCGTCAATAAGTAAAATGAGATAATGTAGTTAATAAATGTATTCTTTGATATGGTTTAGTCTTTCTCAGGCTACAACATGGTTAAGTTTACGAACATTATTAAGGAATACAAATCCCTCTTTACCAGCCTCCTTAGGCTTTTCAATCACAATAATTAAACTGGAATAAAAACAATATTGTTAACATGAAAATATGATTTTATGTTCGTTGTTTAGAGTTATTCTAAGGCTTTACTCATTGGGAACTCGGTATGAGATAGAGCACACTGTTGAGATAGAGCACAAATCTGCCTGTTTTACACACTTTGACACTTTGTTCAAATGAAGCCCATGATGAAGCCTCATGAGATGAACCCTTTTGCGAACCAATTGGCTGGAAAGCTTCAGAGCTTCATAAGGCTTCATCTCGCCATCACTAGTTCACATTTCTGGCCTACCCGTGGCATCCTGGCATTGCCGAGTCTTGAATTGTCCTTCATTTCAGGGTGTTGTTTTTTATGTTAGAATATTTTTGATTTTCCCACAGAACGGGAATGCAACATGTGACCAAATCAGCTGATGGAGGAAAAAAAGGCTCGCGGCCCGCCTTCTTGTGTGACGCATGGCTCACGCTACGGTACGCCATTTGTGTCTAGCAGCAAAAAGCGCGGACAGTGGAAATAGTCGTATAACAAGAGGTAAGTGAAATTGAGGTTAAACTGTGTCATTAAATTATTACCTGCATTTATTTTGCGGAAGCGATAGGCGGTCTCTGGGGTGTTTTCAAGCACTGTTTCGGCAAACTAGAGGACTGTTTCAGAGGTCGATGTTAGCCTCCTTTTTGGGCCTCTGTGCTGCCGTCGTTTTCCAAGCCATGGAGCGCTGTAGACCCGCCTCTGTCCCGCGGTGATTGGACAACAAAGCTGATGTAGCGATTTAATTGGACGTGCTGCGTGCATCTCAAAAATACAGCTGAGAAACAAGTCGCTTGTTAGCAAGTTAGCAGCAGGTAGCAAACAGCAGTATTCACAACTTCACCTGTTTTGTGTGCAGTTGCAGGAGCCATATTCAACTTGAAAAGTGTTTTCACACTTTCGCAACTCTGGTGCATTGCGTGTATGTGCGACCCGGTGCAATTTACAACATGCAGTCTTAAACACGTTCGGCTAACTTAATATCACTTCCAAGCTATCATCGATTGCTTGGTAGTGACACATCTGGTAGTTCACTAAGGTGGAGTGAGTAAGTCACAAGTGTGGCTAGAATGTGATGAAAGTATTGAAATTACCACGGAGTTGTACCAGTTGTAGGAAGAATATTCCTTGTTGGTCTGTAAATCCTGTTGTTAACCGACGACACAACCTAATGCAAATCCAATAATACTTCTCGTGCTATAGAAGGAAAACGTGAGACTGAATTGACCCCAAAATACCTGCGAACATAAATTCAGCACAATGTGACACAATGTGACCCTTGGTAGTTTAAGTTTAGTAAAGGTGCTTTACAAATAAAATGTAGTATTATTATTACATGATCCAATAGCCTACATGAACATCTAACTGTTTTTACATTTTGTGACAATATACATGTAGATTGTGGAAAATGAGCTAGAAAATAATATGTGTTCCTCAAGATGTCCCCTTTACAAAAATACTGTATTTTAGTGTTGAGAATGTTTCAAATAATTACAACTCAAGCACATTAACACTTAATTGTAAAAAATATGCTGCAACACAAAGTACACATAAATAAATAAATACTTTTTTTAAGTTGCCGTGCATTGAGCTTTCTTAGCCAATGTATACTTATATTGAAGCTTTGCTAAAACGGAAAACATTTAATGAAAATGGCAACTGTGTAAAGCTCTAGAAATATTGATATTCATAATTAAGATGTGCTTTAGTTACATTTACTGGCATACTTATGGAAACTATTGTAGCTCCACTAAATCATGTCTACAAGCATGTAAGGATACATACATAATAATAATAATAATATGACTTCAGTGGACATTTTTCCAATGAATAAGTACCAACAGCTCTCATTCTCTTCTCAAAACAATTCTCACCAAGAAACACTAGATGGAGACATTTACTTGTGTAAATGCAGATGGTGTTGTTGAAGGATTCATCACTTTTCAGAAGCTTATGTTAAATTAGAAACTATTTGGCAAAGACACTTAATCCGTCTCCATAATTATTTTGAAAATCCCAAAAATAATTTTTCTTTCTTTCTTTCCAGGAGTTTGATCCAGTGTTGGTGATAACGATCAACTTCACTGTTATAGAATTATAGCAGTGTAAGATATGGATGAAACCGTAACATCAGAAAAAGAGGCTGTTGAGGACAAAGTGCCTGACACCGTCAGTTGTAAGGTGCAGCAGGATGATGTTGACATGGAGGGAAATAAAGAAGACCCTACCGAAAGTACTGCCAAGCCTGATGAAGCGGAAGATGAACTCGCTAAAGGTCTTCTGCCGGACAACGTGCCTGAAGGTCGGGATACTATCTGCACAAATTGTGGGTTCTCAGCTAAATGTCCAAGATCACTGAAGATTCACTATGCAAGAAAGCATGGAAAGAACTCGAAGAATAACAAAAGAACAGCTAAGCTATCTGAAAAAAGTGAACAAATCTCTGACCTGAGTCCATCTGAAATCCATCATGAAGTAGACATGGAGACAGAAAGTGCTGCTGAAGTTCAACAGAACAATAAGTCTGATAGTGATGAGCTGGGATCAGGGTCCAATGAGATGAAGACAAAGCGTTTAACTAAAAAGCAAACTGAACTAGACAAAGAGCAGGCAGATCAAGAAGAGGCCATCCCTACACAGGAGAGAAGAGTGAGCAAGCGGACCCCAAAACCTAAGATGATATATTCCTGCAACTACTGTGGACAAGAGTTCAGGGACAAGTCCCCTTTGGATGTGCATATCCAGAGTTACCACACCAAAGACACCCAATTCACATGTGAGTATTTATTTTACTCAATATTATTTTGGTATTAGATATATGTTTAATTTGTAATGCTGAGTTTTCATTCTCATTATTTCTGCAAAAATAAGTTCAAAGTTAGATTGAAATACATGTTTTTTACGGAATTGTTTAGATTATTGGTTAAAAAGCTCATCTAAAATCTCTTTCAGTTGAGGCTGGTGAGAACATGGATGCAGAAAAGGACGCTGAGGATCCTGGCAGCACTCTGAAAGCTACTCCCACTAGAGTGGCAGCTAAACGTCCGCTCAGCAGGTTCCATCTTAAGTGTACCAATTGTGATTTTAGGGTTAGCAACCCTTCATTGCTCGAGAGCCATACTCGAATCAAACACATGAACCAGCAGTGGTACCGTTGCAAATTGTGCAACTTATTTTCTGCCACATCTGAGTGGATGGACGCTCACCTGTCCTCCGATAGTCACATGCAGCAGCAGAAAGAGGAGAAAGGCATGGAGCTTTCGGCATTTGAAGTGTACGTTGAGAGTGTAACTAGAGACAGTATTGGGGAAAGTGGTAAAGTGGATGATATGGCTCAGGTGGCTACTGGAGAAGACGTAGACTCTGCAACAGAAGGACATCAGGAAACTGAAGAGGCAGTGGAGGCTGCCGAAGCTGATTCGGTCGAGGAAGAAGATTTTGAGCTTCAATCTCCCAAAAGAAAAAGAGGAAGACCAAAGCAAGTGTCCACGACCACTTGTGGATACTGTGGCCTGGTAGTGTCCAATGCTACTAACCTCAGTGTCCATGTCCGCCGCAAACACAGCAAGGAGTATGGCTACAGCTGCACCCTGTGCAACTACAGCTGCGTGACCAAAGGAGACATGGATCGTCACTGCATCACAAAGAAACATGTCAGACGTGCACAAGATTGCTCAAATAAGAACCAAGTGGACAACCACACAAGTCCGTCCCCGCAGGAATCTACAAGTCAATGCCAGGAACCAGGCGCAGCCCCACAGACCCCTGACAAGGAGTCAGAATCTGACAACACAGCGTCCAACGAGCAGAGCGGGGAAGAGCAAACTCAGTCAGACACAAGCCAGAACAAAAGTAAATATGACTCTCTGAATGCTTGCGTGTATTGTGATTTTGTAGCTCAATCAGTCTCTTCGCTGCATCTTCATGTCAAGAGAAAGCACACCAAAGATTTCGAGTATGTATGTCTGGCATGTAGCTACTATGCCGTAACAAGCAGGGAAATGTCTCGCCATGCCAGCACAGAAAAGCACAAACAGAAAAGCCGGAAATATCTGGCACCAACAGGAAGTGAGGGACAAAGAGATGCAGCGCTCCCTTTGAAGCAAAAAGAGGACATTGATCTTGAGGGGGCAAACTCCTACCCTGAATGTGAACCCTATAGCCCCAAAGAAGAGTCTGACTCTTGTTCTGGTGACAGCCAAGTTGTGGAAAGTCAGAATCCAGCCGAACTCTCCGTCACCACAGAGCATGTTGATGCTGTAGCTGGTGTGGACAAGGAGCAAGCAGAGCCTGATACATCTTCTAGTTCCAGTGAACCACATCTAACCAATGTGACAATTGAGCCTACTGAGCTATCTGAATCTAAGCAGGCTGTAACAGATGTTCAGCCTTCAGTGGATCAGCCTGAGAGCCAGGAGGAAGTGGAGGAACAGGCGGACGAAGAGCAAGAGATGATTGTAGATGCAGAAAGTGGCAAATCTCCTCCAGATACACAAATGTCCAAAGCCCTTCCCTTCGATGCGTGCATTGTATCCTGGAAGAACCTTGCTGAGCAGGAGCTGCAGGAAGGTTTGACTCTAGAGGGCGAGGCTGCTGTCAAATGTCTGACTGGGGGGTCCCCGGTGACTGGCAGCCTGCCCTCTGACTCTACATACGTCAAGAAGATCACACGCAAAGAATTGAAGGTGAGAAAGGAAGCTAAGGGAAGCGGCTCGCGCATACGCTGCGACGACTGCGGCTTCATGGCCGATGGCATCAGCGGCCTCAACGTCCACATCTCAATGAAGCACCCGTCCAAGGACAAACACTTCCACTGCTTGGTGTGCGGCAAGTCTTTCTACACCGAGAGCAACCTGCACCAGCACCTGACCAGCGCCGCCCACCTCCGCAACGAGCAGAACAGCGTGGAGGAGCTGCCCGAAGGCGGCGCAAGCTTCAAGTGCGTGAAGTGCACGGACCGCTTCGAGTCTGAACAGGAACTGTTTGTTCACATCAAGGAGAAACACGAGGAGCTTCTGAGGGAGGTCAACAAGTACGTGGTGGAGGACACGGAGCAGATCAACCGCGAGCGTGAAGAGAACCAGGGCAGCATGTGTAAATACTGCGGCAAGGTGTGCAAGAGCAGCAACTCCATGGCCTTCCTGGCACACATCCGCACACACACCGGTATGTACCCTGCCTCTATTACACACACTCTTCCCCTTTCTTCTACTCTTTATATTTCACACTCACACACAATGCACATTTTCAACTTTAAAGTAGCTGCATTCAATATTTAACCTCTGACTGATAGTAGGCCTTTGTAATGCATTTTGAGCACTTGAACACATCCAGTTTCCAAAAAACAACATGAATGTGTAGCTGCTCAGCTATTAGGCTTTTGTTTTTAGCTCCAACCGTATTGAGTGGGTAGACACAGCCTCTTCTTTGGCAGCTTATGCTAATGTTAAGGCTACTATCTACAGCAGCCAGGTAATAGCCGTTTCAGTTGAGGTGAAGGTAAAGACTGATTGAGCTTCAGACCAGCAGGAGAGACGCTAATGGACCCCAGATTGGGATTCCAAGAGCAACGCTTGGTCAGAGACATGTGCGACTCATAATTGATGTGTCCATTACCAAGGCTCAGTTGTAATTATAGTCAATAAGTCTCTGTAAATGTGTTAAAGCTTAGGCTAAAAGCATTGGAGGTCCAAAGAGAGGTGGGCTAATAATTTAAAATAATCAATGCAGACGTATTCAAAGCCTTTAATTTCCCTTGTGTCTGTACGTCCATGTTTGTCTATATACAAGTAAGCGCTTGCATGCCCAGTGAACGTGTGTATATGTCAGCCTTCATGGCAAGCTGATTATCCTCAATCCATTAAGATTTATCTTGTCATTTATAATGCAAAGCAGGACTGCGTCGGTCAGAGCTTCGGCTGGGAAATGTCCGGCAGGTTAAGAACACAGGGCGCTCCATTACTTCTCCCTGACCATGTGTATTAATTGCTTTTAAAAAATCAACTTAATGCAGGAACGAGATGTGAGGGCGCCATCAATAAATGCCCTTCTCTGCCTCCTATGGTTCACTCATCCCCCCCCACCCCTTCAGCCCGAACTTTAATGGGACTTTAGTTGTAGTCCGTACTCTGTGCTGACCACGTGTGTAAATGATGCGTGTGTGAAGTGTCTGATGTATGGGAAATAAAAAGGATTGTTTCCACTTTCAGACTCGGTGACAGTGGACGGTTTGTGAAGCTGTTGTAGCTTTTGTTAGAAAACCCACTGATAATATTTCCATGCAGAATACTGGGGAAACATTCAAATACTGTGTTGATTACTAGGACTGCCTCATCAGGAAATTGCAACCACAATATCTTTTGCCATTTAATTAAAACATTATTCATATTAGCATTTAAAATTATACCAGATGATGGTCATGGTGTGTTTGTTGTTCTTTTTTTTATTAAAGGTGACATGTCATGCTTTTCCGGTTATTACCCGTCCCCTTGTGTGTTATGAAGGTTTTTATGCATGTTAATGGTGTGCAGAGTCAAACCCCTCAAAGTACACCATGTAGGGAGTAAAACTCTAACACAGAAAATACCTCCCCAAAACGCCTCGTTGGAGATACGTCACTGTCCATTTGATTCTTCCGGGGACATCATGATGTCATGTCGTCCCCGGAAGGAAATGGACCAATCCGTGGAGCCGTTACGTTACGTCCGCGGAGCCGTTACGTTAAGCCCCCGCTGATTGGTCCAAATTGACCAATCCACGGACTTCCTCACTCACTCAGTGCAGGCAGCTCTGCTGATCTCTCCTCCCTGGCTGCAGGCTGATAACAGACAGTTGGGATCGCGGCGAAATGCTCTCTGCAGACCCATTCTCACAGCGTTTATCAACCTTTTTCTTACTCAATATCAAGCCACACTTATTGGTTTTACTTCGGCTGTGACTTTGTGTGTGCTCAGGGTGAGTTTCGCTGTGTTTCGCTGTGTATCGCTAAACAAGGAAACCACACCTCCACGGAGCTCAGCGCGATTCACAACGTCCCGACTGGTCCGACCAATCGGAGCACACTGGGCTCACAGGGAGGGGGGGGGCAGGAGCTCCAACAAGCCGTGTAGGACAGAGAGTGAATACACATACTTTACAGAGATGCTGTATGCGAAACCAATGTGAGTTTGGAAAATTGCACAGTATAAATCTTTTCTAGTAGACCTCAACAATGGAAATATGATCAGTGGAAATGGCCATGACATGGGACCTTTAAAAGGTCTGTTCCAAACAAGAACGTTTAATGAAGTCTTTAGATTGGTTGTTGATCGGGATTTCTTTGCAGCGCCACAATATTTAACTTATATGTTCACGTATACTGAATATACTTTGGATATCATACCAGCAATTTTGTTGTACAACCCTTCTCTTTTTACTCTATTATGTCATCATATTCCCTTACATGCAATAGGCTAAACATTTTATTGTATTTACCCCTTATTTAGACAGGAAGGTTCCATTCAAATACAAGATCCAGGAAGCCCTTGTGTGCTCCAAAAATGTGCTGTACTCAAATCTTCTGATATGCTGTTGCTTTATGGATAACTAATGCATCTGGGGCACACGAATGATTTCATGTTCAGCAAACACTCAAACATTCTTTGTCCTTTCATATGTATGCCAGTCACCTTGTGTGGCCAAAGTCAGAGTGCTTACAGCTAAAACCCGACTGCTTAAAGACGTAAGGATTGGAGGTTAAATTCCTGATGATTAATGTCCAGCCACCACTTTCTTCTTATTAAGGAATAGTCTATATGTATCCATAATTCTACTCTGTGTCATAATTCTTGAGTTTTGAGGTCACTTACTTAGTGTTACTTAAGGAAATGAAAAGCTGTGACACTGAGGTCCCAACAGATGGCTTCAAGTCAAGGGCAAATTCCCAGGCTTCAAGAGAGGAATACTTTGTTTTCTTTAGGCTTAGCATTTTTTTTTATTCACCTGAATTATGTTCTTGTTTATGAGATTAATTTCATTTATGCTGTTCTTATTTGTGGAAAGCACATCTTTCTCTTCATTTTGACGACATATGCCAGTTGTTATTATTGCTAAGTTCCCTCATTACAGTGAATTATTCACCTTTTTATGTGGCGGTCATTTATTCTGGGACTTTGTTTGTGGGGCTTTGGAGCTGCGCGGTGGGGGTCTGCCAGTTTCTGGGCTGGGAGCACGTCCAGATCCCTTTTAATTAAGACCTAGTTTTTATTCACTTGATTAATCAGTGAAATCAGGAGACGGTAGTGGGAGGCTGCACACAGATTTGTCAATTTGTCCCTTAAAGGAAACGTGTACACATGCATGCATTTTGCCAATGAGGCTACAGCTGGGATTTGCATTTTGAGGTAAATTGGTCACTTTTTCACTGGAGTGAGCTGTCTGACCTCAGACTGAGCCCGAAAGTAATGGACACACACCCCATGCATGTGATGTGTGTTTGTACAACTAGCTAACATTTTTAATTGTAAGCACATAAAGCACAAGGGCTTTGATAGAGAAGTTTATAACATCTTTATATCCTTTTAGTTAGTGTTTCCCCCAAGGATTTGATATTCTATCAAGTATTGAAGCATTTAAAAGCACATTTAGAGCCTCATGGGGCATTACAATCTGCACTGAAAGCATTGTCTGCCCCCAGAGACACTGGTGACTGTGGCGCTTGTATCAAATAAGTGCATGCCACTTGTAACCTACATATTATATATTTTATGCCATGTTTTGTCAAGACCAAGTCCATTTGGCAGCCAGATCCAAACCTTAAAGGGGTAGTCCAAAATTGGCCAAACAAAATATACAGATTTAAAGATAAAGGATCAGTCACCATTCTCATTCCCATCCCTCATCGAACAAATCAGTGCGTAACATTTGACCTCAAAGAGGGCCTATTATGCTTTTTGAGGTTTTCCCTCCTGGAGCGTGTTATATATAGTTCCGCAACATAGTGACAACAGCCCTCACACTTCTATTTGCTAGCGCTCCGACACATTGTACACGATATACTATAGGGCGGGACATCTCTAAGCGACCAATCAGATCAGAGCAGACTGGGCTCAGGTTTCAGACAGCGGGTGAGAGAGGTGAGCTGCAGCACAGGCAGTATTAGACAAATAAATACCTTTTTAAACATTAAAGGTGGGGTAGGTAATTTTGGAGAAACCAGATCGAGTGCGCTAGAATTAGAAAATACACAGCCGGAAGAAATCTGCCACTTCCTTACAGAGCTCCTCCTCCAACACACACGAGCGCGCACACGACCAATGAGGGCACGAGATAAGTTTGTGCACAGATGGAAGGCTGACAGGCAGGTAGGCCATCCAGTTATTTTAGCCGGGCCGGCTCAGATGATTGGTCGTGCTTTTTACAGTACTACGGCTTACACAGATGACATGTTTTAATGGATTTCTTTTCAAAGCACTTAAGATATTCATTGCAATCGGGATGTTAAGAGCATTCCATGGAATATAACAAAAAGTGTATCTCGAGCCGGTTTCTCAAACTTACCTACCCCACCTTTTTAAAGCATGTAAACATGTCACAGTAGACACACAAAATACATTTATGAACCTGAAAATGAACATACAAATACAGAAGCTTGTATTGTGTGAAGGGCAAAAGTAGACTGGGATAAGACTGAGGTATTTACAGCTGTTGATGTAATGGCTGCTTTTCCATGCCAACACCTCCTGCAGCAGTGGTCACCCAGCAGGCAGCGGAGAGGCTAGAGAAACGCAGAGTCTCCCCAGTCTGCGCAAGTCTTTGGAAAGGTTTGCACGGGACAACAAGAGGGCTCTGGATTTGTCTCTCGTGAGAACTGTTGGGGAACAGGGGCAGAAGCTGGCCAAACTTCATGAGGATAACAATTCTCACCAAAAGGGCTCTCAACTCACACCTCTCTCGTGCTTTCTGTGTGAACCGTGCGATAACCAACACTCCGCAAAAAAGTGGGGCACTTATTTATCTAAAATAATCATGTATTATTCCTCTCCTCCGAACCTGGTGATTAAAGCAAAGGCTATGACAGGATTGGGTGGCATGTGCAAGGCTTAAGACATCACCTTGTGTGTGTGTGTGTGTGTGTGTGTGTGTGTGTGTGTGTGTGTGTGTGTGTGTGTGTGTGTGTGTGTGTGTGTGTGGAGTGAAACATTACATGAGGTTCTCCTCTCAGGAAATGAATTAGTCATTCCCTGTCTCATCTGGGATGTGAGGGAGCCACATCGCCCCTATGTGGATGGCAATATTAATTTAACATGACACTGCATTGATGGTCAATTTCAGTTTCACGGAGGCTGTTTAAGTGGAGTGGTGGAGTATTAATGTGATAAGATGTGGGAACTGAGGGACGTTACAGCTCTCTCCTTTCTGCCATGTCTCATACTCAGCCAGCCATCTGGACAAATCAGCTCCCCACACGCCTCGCTCTCACCTCAACTTTAGGGTGTGTGTGAGTGAGAATGATCGTCTCTCCTTCTGTTTGTCCACGGGTGGTTGTGTCTTGTGAAATTGAATGTGTGTGTCTGTATGCACATGCTTAGGTGTGAGGTGGGGCTCTGCATCTAGATGTAGGTGTGTGTAGGTGGGATGGTGGGTGCCGTGTGATGTATTTGAGTTTTTTAAGCAGGTGTTGATGATTGTGTTTTGTTTTTTTAAATGCATGTGAAAGTGTCTGCACATTTAGGTGTGAAATGTGTCTGTATAGGGATCGTATTTGTTTATAATATATGCCTTTTATTTGTTCTTGTTTGTGTGCCTCTGTGAATGTACGTGTGTGTAGTATTCTATGGGGACAGGCTGGCTTTGCTGCTGCCCATGAGTGGACCCCACCACCACCCCCCCGCCCCCTGTGTTTATGGGTCTTGTTAGCACAGGCTAGCCTTTCAATCTTCGTTACCGCCTTCAAATTTGATGTGTCGTTCTTCCTGCTCACAGCAAGTGAACCGTGTATGAACAAATTAGTAATCTACACAAAGTGCTTAATCAAATCAGCGGCTGCCCCTGGAATAAATATTGCACAACGTCTTGGGATATTCACTCCGAGAGGCTGAGGGGTTTGCTCAAAGATGCATATGTGGATTAACCAGGCTGCCACTACAAATGGATTGTCGCACTGTGAGACTCTGGCCTGAATCTGGCCCAGCCAACCAAAATAGAAATCAATTTGTAATGTTTAAGTTACATTTTTGTGATGAAGTGAAGGCAATAGCAAGTCATTTGGCTGAAGTTAGAGGTAGGGCTGCTCGATTATGGCAAACATCATAATAATTGATATCACGATTATTAAAAACGATTATCCATTTACTTTGAAAACATCCATTTATTGAAAAAGCAAAAAGGTGTAGTATGTTTTTAACAGTTGATTACCCTGAACTTTAAGTATAATTCAATTGAAAAACCAATACAAATTTTTTTTTTTCTTTTTAAATAAATAATAACATTTATTTCGATTATGTTGTTTTCATAATCGTTGCAAGCCAAAATCGTAATTGCGATTAAAATACGATTAATTGACCAGCCCTAGTTAGAGGTTTGTATTACTCTTCAAACCATATGAACACGAGATTTTGACCAACACAAACAACTTTTTTTTTTTTTTTAAAATGGATTCCGTTTAAGAAGTTCTCCTTTTCTAATCTGAGCCGGTAGCTGTTTGTGCACCAGCCCTCGCAGCTCTGCCCTTAAATGACTGATGGCAGGCGGAGGCTCTGCCACTCTCTCAAACGCTACCCCGCCCCCTAGACTTATTAATGACAATAATTAGGGAGAAACCTCCCTGAGAAGCCCGCCAGAGTGATTAGCGCTTTAATGATGGAATGGGAGGTAGTGAGCGCACCCAGAATTGATTTACGTATTCGCCCTGACCTTTGGAATCCAATTTACGCATCCACAGGCAAAGGAAGAGTAGGTAAGAGATGAAGGAGAGTGACAAGGATAGATAGAGAGTGAAACGCCTGGCACTTGAAGTGTGACTGTAGTAAGGGCATCTGTTTTTATAATTCTGAAGTCACTCTGTGGCTCTGCAGTATGTTGAAGTCTCAGCATCGAACTAATAACAGTCCTCCATGCCTGGCATTGAGAAATGAACTGTCATGTCAAATCTGATTTCTGCCCAGCGGGTTTACAGTCATGTTTTATTAAAATGGCCACCTTTCTTTCAAACATAATATTATCGTTGGATATGAACTCACCTCGTTTTACTTTGTTTCGCAGGATCCAAGCCCTTCATGTGCAAGATCTGCAACTTTGCAACCGCTCAGCTGGGAGACGCCAGGAACCACGTGAAGAGGCACCTCGGCATGAGAGAGTACAAATGTGACATCTGTGGGTGAGTCACAAGATCTTATGATTGAATGTTGCAGCTTAATTTAGGTTAATCATGAGATCTGAACACAGAACTGGAGGTGTAGAACTTTTCCCATCCCTTTTAATGATTGGTGCAACTAGTCAAGTATGTAAGTGTGTGTCAGGCCAGAAGCATCATTTATTCAGCTTGATCAGGTACGTTCAGAGCATTTAGATGATTACAAGAGCCACTGCCTGCACAATCATCATGTTTATCTTGACATTGTATTGTAGTTTCCAGAACAGCTGCCACAGTTTTGTGTTGAGAGTTGGAATTGAGAAGCATTCACCTGCGACAGCCAGCGTTGGCTGCGTTCCTCTCTTAAGGTATGGGAAGGTTACATGTCGCTGTCTAAGGGAGCGATCTGCTCATTTCCTATCCTACCACCCACTTTAAATTGCATTCGTTTCAAGCTAATTCATAATTCAATCCAATTGAACCCTGAATGACCACAATAAGAGAACTGATACTAATGCAAATTCCTTGTCAACATACTGAGATTTCATCTAATTAGAGAACTGCCTAGAAGAGCTGCTAAACCAAATAATATCATGCGTGAGTCTTTAGATAATCTTGGTGCTTTTGCACATTTAATATTCACGTTGACATTCTAAATACATAGGCTATTATTTATTTAGGAAAAGATCAAAAGCTGGCCACACTCCAAAGAGCAACCCAAACAATTCAGTTGCACTTAAATGTGTACAAAGTGTAAATGCTCTCAAGCCTTTCTTGACAATGTATCTTTCGTCCTGAATTAAAGGTAAAGACTGTGTTCACCTTCCTTAATGTATAAGCTGTTCAAATACTCATCATTGGAAGAGTATGTTCGGTAACCGCGAGCCTATGACTACCCAGCAGTGCAGGAGCGCAGTTCTATCCCACTACCTCGCACCCCCTACATGTAGACCATATGTTGTGTTCAGCTCCTTTCATTCCCGCGGTAGACCTCCTCACTGCCTTGCCGTGTTCAAATGGACGTGTTAAGCTGTTTAACATGCAGTCAGGGAATAGAGTAAATTGAGGGATTTCCAACTTCGTGCAATCGGGCTTCTGCGGCTACACTCTCGCTAAGATGAAGACATATGTGGCGTTATTAGTTTCTCCCTCTGTGTAATTCCGTGTAAACCGTTCCATTTAGTTCAGTCGCGGGCCGATCTTGTTCTTCTGAAGCCGAGCGGAGCACGCATGTTTATTTGCTCCCGCTGATGTTCGCAAACATATTACAGCAGGAGCAAACAAGCTTTGGTTTAAACACAGCTTCTCCTTTAATGAGAGGAAAGGCTCATGTTTCACAAGCCCCTCAAGCCCCTCAAGCTGAACACCCCCTCTTTTCTCCCAAGTGCCGCACATTTGTTAGGGCTTTGACCAAGTGTCTAGCTTCACACACACACACACACACACACACACACACACACACACACACACACACACACACACACACACACACACACACACACACACACACACACACACACACACACACACACACACACACACACACACACACACACACACACACACACACACACACACACGTACAGAACAGTTCCCCAATATGCCTTTAAATGGGACCACTAAATACAGCCCCGGGTTTCACAAATCATGTGGATGGAGGAGCCGTGCGCTGCCAGTGCCAGCCACCGGTGACAAATGGTCCCTGTGTGTGCTTTCAGTACTGACTGATCACCGGGCCATCCCCCCTCTTGACTAAAGAGCAGCAAACACAAAGAAAAAACCCCCAGAAACACCCTCATTAAGGCCAGAGCCACAGAGCCATGCATACACAGCCTGCCCCCCTTCCCAAACTTCTCACGTTTGATGTCCTTAACCTGAATCCAAAGCTGCTAATAGATGGCTACATATCGGGCATTATGTTTAAAGTGAGATTATGGCGCAATTAGGTTCTCCATCGTCCTGCGGGTACTAATGACGAAGCAACCTTTCAACAAAGTTTTTCCCAATATTTGTTTTATGATCACCATTACTCATTTGTTCCCCTCTATATCTGGTATTAACACAACCCTTTTATGCTGCTTTTTTACAATATAACTCGAGTTTCATCATTTCTTTTCACCTGCACCTCCATAGGGCTTAGAGTTGTGCTTATTTAGTTTATTGCCATTTTGTTTGGAGCACATGGTTTGTGTTTTGTCTTTCTTTCCGTTCAAAATAATCTCCCTCCGCTGCCATCGATTGTTTTCCTTGTTAAAGTCTCACGCCGGAAGATTATCTCGGCTCTGACACCGCGATCGAGCGGATGTGCTGCACCTGGCTGTCCACCTCACTTTAGCCTCTGCGCACTGCCGACGATCTCGCACCAGGAGCTTGGGGGGGGGGGGACTTGTTGATAGTTAAAGATCATATTGTTGTGGCATTTAATTAAGAAATGCAAATGCGAGGCCAGGACAGATTGGAACCTTTTGACCACGCTGCCAATCACACCTGAGCGAGCCGGTCAGTGGCTCGCTCATCATCGCTAACACTTTATAGGCTTTCTGTCTCGGCCTCTACACACCCGTGTCTGCGCTTCTACCCATCCGTTTGCCCGTATGTGTCTTTATCCCGGCCTTTTAATTTGCCTATAAAGAACTCTTAAGGTGCAAAAACAGCAGAAAAACAAAAATTGGCCATTAGCTCACCAGATAAGATTTCTCATATTTAATTGGTTAAAAGAAGTTCTCCAGCATGTGAGACAGCAGAGCCTTGCATTTCCTCACGCCGTGTTTCGTCCACAGTGGGGCTCGGCCACTTAATGAGCCTCCTCCGCCTCTCCTCCATCATCTAACGGAAAGGCCCTGGATTCAGCATTTCCACCCCACCGCTCTCTCGTCCTCCCCAAAGATGCAATGGACGTCCAGTGCTGTTGGAGGTGTTAAATTATGCATAAGCAGTCTAAATGCTTTGAGGCATTGGTTTAATATCTCAGCCCGGGCCTTAGAAGTATTAACACTACCACGGACATGGATTGTCCTCTTGTGGAATGCCCTTTTATGATTACGGGTCATAAACTGCTGCCCGTTTCCCAGTGTCACTTCAGGAGTCTGAGAAAAACTTAACAAACCTTTTGTTTTCTCACAACACTGAAAAAAAAAGTTTGCTAAAGTTTGCCGTCTCCGTGGAGGAGGCTGCATTGTGTTCTTCCCCCCCATCCCTCCCCCCCTCCCGGTCTCAGTTTTCTTGACTTAGTGTTGGAGGGAGTATATATAGTCATGATTTCATGTTGTGTGTGTGATTTGACTGTTAACAGGATGGGGCTGGTTCATGTCAGGGTTTTTATGTCCCCCCTGTCTTGTGAGATTGTCTGGTCTGTTCCCGGAATAGCCCATCAGTTCCGCCCTGCGTGGCTCATCCGCTGTAATGTGCCTTAATGCCCGGGCCTGTATGAGTAGTGTGAGGCCTGGCAGTGACAGTGGAGGAGCATCTTAGCTCGCTGCTTATCCAGAGAAATCCTTCACTTAACTCAGCCCCTCTATTGTCTATCCACACCCCTCTCCTTCTCCCCTGACGTGATTCTCTATAATCCTCAAGCAGATTCTGGTTAGAACTCCCTGAGAACTATTTTTATGTTTCTTTTTTTCCCCTCCCTTCCTCCCATTTAAACATTAATGCTTGTTGCAGATGAAGAAAAGGATCCCTATGAGGATGATTATAATGTCACTCCACTGATCTCCCGCCGCCCCGAAATAATTGTACATCATCGCTTCATAACGTGTCAGAGGGACACGTTGGTGGCGTGCAATTAAAACCGCAGAATATAATACACCAAATGACTGCCTGTCAGGCCTATGAACAACACACTCGGTGTTTGAGTTACACTTAATCATCACGTACATTAGCGATTTCGCTAAGATGCCTCCACACCACCCCCTCCGCCCATACAGCAAAGGGCGTGAAGCACACTGCTCCTTACAGGCTGAGGGATTGTGTCTACGATACAACAGCTCTAGGGTAGCTTCATATTCATGTTAGACTTAGACCTTTTAAAAGCTCATCATTTCCTAAATGATTTAGCTGTGTGTGACCAAGTGCAAGCACCGTGTCTTGTCAGGAACTGGAAGCTGGAATTATAAATTCATTAACACGCAACAGATGTAAACACTGAATGTTTTCCTCATGATTCAGATAGCCTTGTGTGTTTGTATATTTTAATAATACTTATCAACCTGCAGAATGTCTGTATATATGAAGTTACAGGCATATTAAGTGAGAACATCTGGTTTAACCACCTCGAGTAAAACCACTAGAATCTTAACCCGCCTTACCCTCATCATGTTTTCGTCCAGCCATTGGCAATTTAACCTTGCAAACCACATACTTATCCATCTCATGTATGTATTCCAGATCTACATTATTATGTATGGCCCTTTTTCATTTGTTCTCTTCAGACACAGGAACCTGTATTCAGTCCCATCAGGAAGACATCTTCCCGTTTACCTTTTGAAGAGACACTTGTTGTGTCCGGACCACGGTCCTTGTCAGTCAGTGAAGTCCCCTTCACCAAAATAAACACATTTCGCACTGATGCATTTAACAAAATTTAGTGGGCCATTATTGGAAATGAAATAAGTAACGCTAAAGGTCATTTGGAAAATAATGCAGAAAGGCTGGTCTGGAAAGGTTAAGTATGTGACGGAGCTGTTCTGATGATAACGAGGGCTGCGTACGGCTTGGAGAGCTCGGCGTTCTGGTTTGACTCGGCACTCTGCGATCGCTCTTTATGACCGCGACAGCTTTACAGCCCGTTACCCCCCATAACACGATAAAGCGCAGCATAATGGATTGGATGTGTTTAGTAGCCTTGGGCTGATGTTTGTAAAATTAATGTTTTTTGCAATAGAAACACACTCATGCACGGGCACACATGCACACACTGGAAAGAAAAAGCAAGAGAGGGGAAAAAGAGAGGAGAGAGAGAAATCAAGTCCGGACAGCATCGATGTATCAATATAAATCTGCCAGAGTACAGTTTTATACGTTTTATACTTGTTTTGGAGCTGACTGGATTGTCAAACTTTAGTGTCTTGTCCTCGCAGATATCTCTCAGTTGAAGAGAGGACAACAAACATATGGCTTCATTAGTTTGGTATGGATTACAAGCCCAATATTCAGCAGAAAGGCGATGAATGCTATTAGATTTGTGTTTCAAATTACAGAGCGCAAGTACTTGAGGGAGATGAAGTCGGTTTTCTCGGTAAGTCTCATATTGGATGCTTTTGAAGAGTTTGAAAGGGACCCCACGCAGCATCTCTGAGCGCCAAAGACAAAGAGAGAAGTCTCAGCAGATCAGTCCTATTTTAATAATAATCTCATATTCTTTATTGGGCCCAGAACAGGGGCCTTGGGGCTTCATAATCAAAGCTTTTCACTTTAATCAAAGACAAACAACAACAAACATTGGGGTCCACACTAAACGGGAGGATCAGTAGTTAAGCTTGGGAGCCAACACAGCACAAAGGCTTATGATTCTTAGTTATACTACTCTTGAGGACCACTATGTATGCTCTCAATAGTTTCCTTTCTAAAAACATTAAACTTCTTGTGGCCTCAGCCTTTTCTTCAGCTTTTTTATCACTTTTTGTTATTGTTAAATCTCATCACTTGCACGACTAGCAGGACACAAATGAAGTAATTAGAAAAGTAGTAGTCTTTTTTGTTGTTGCCTTACCCTCTCTTGATAGCATGTATACACGTTGCATGTACCTTCTCAATATGAATATCAGCTAACAAAGGAGAATCAGCTCCATGCTGTAGAGAAACACGAGTCAAGTCTTTACACTCCCCCTCTAACCACAAAAGAAGTACAAACTTTATTCTTTAAAGTAGTTGAATTATTTCAAAAAATGTTGCTGAACAATCCATCCTATAGAGTTAATCATGTTAAAGGTATATTGTAGGAGAGAAAAAAACATGGAGGGGGAAGTTAATGAGTGATTAACAGCAGCAATTAAAAGATGAAGACGACGGCAGATGAAAAAAGGGGTGTAATTAAAATATCAGTCCTCCGATTGTCAGAAGTGCGAGTGTCATCCATTGTGCACTTATTAAAAAGCGCGGTGGAGGGGAAGGAGCAAACGGCGCTTAATTCCAGCCGCCCAAAGTGTCTGGTAATCTGCCCGTGGATGGAGCTGGAGAAGGCCGTAACTCATGTTTAAGTGTTGGGGCCGTGTCATTGCAGGTTCACAGTCATGCATTTCCGTGTTGACACCCATCGTGGGCAGGGGATATTTGGCAGTCAGGAGTAATTTAACTTAATTAATGGGATGCATATTTGATGGAGGGATAAAATATACTGGCTCAGCAAAGTGGAAAAGGGGAAAGATTTAGTAGGAGTTAAAGGTGGAGGGGAGAGTAATTTGTGCATTCAGTTACCGGCTGCTTGAGAGACAGAGAGAGGGAGAAGGAGGAAGAGTGGGCTGATAAAGATGGCAACCGGCAGGGAGGAGGAAGGGAAGGGGAGGATGAGAGATGGATGGTTGACACAAAGCTGAACTGATGTGTAGAGGGGAATGGGCTGTCCCTCCATTGAGAGGGCCATCACACTGACAACGCTTGATTTAATTGATATCCGGACTGAGCACTTCCTCAGCGCAAACACACACATTACGCCGGTTTGCAAACTTGTGGCGGAGCTGCCGGCTGCCAAGGGCCTTTTTAATATTCATGAGGGGGCTTTTAAGGGTGTTTGGCAACAGTCTCCTCCCTTACCCAACATGTCTTTACTACCAATACACACACTTTACCTTCACAGCAGACACGCAACACGCTCCCTGACAAACCCGTGGCCTGACGAAAAGCTGTCACGCTGCTCTTAATCTCCCCTGGCACTTTTTAATTGACTTCCTGTAGGTATAGATTATTTTCACGGCGAGTCTGCCACCGAGATGTTTGATACCGTCTTGGAGACTGGCATCTGGGAGGCTTGTAGCTCACCGGAGATGACGCCGTTATCTCGGTCTCTGTCTCACTCCCGCCCTCTCTCTGTGTGATGGCCAGACATATTGGGGGAACGTGGGAGAGCTAAAATGCAATCAGTCATTGCCATCATCATAATTGAGCTGATGTACCTGCTGGGAATGCTGGGGAGATGTTGGCTTGGGAAGAAGGGAGGCTCTTTGTGTCTGCCTTAAACTGTTGGGAGCATTAGTCCCATATACGGGGCCGATATAGGCCCCTCTGTTAAAAGTTGGATGACGGCCAACGTGCGGTGTCAAATTGATTCGATGTTGTTTGTTTGATTACATATCATATTAATGTTCACATGAATCAACGCTATGCTGCTTGTTGGAGGTAAGCTCTTAAGTCTAATGAAACAATTTGAATCAGATTCCAAACAATTATGCATGGTTTATGTTTACGATCAGTAGTGAGGTCATATCAAGTTAATTTGTATAGCCCTGTATTACATATGGATCCCCGAAGAGCTTTACACGCCCACAACACCAGCATAGAGAATATCAGCCGGTTGTGGAACATGATCTGAGGCAAAAAAAGGAAGTAGATTGTTTATTGATTGATCTATATAGGAGCTAGAAATTGAAACTGAGTTTATAATATCTCCCAGTGCTGCGTCCATGGCCTTTTCCCCCTCTATATGTGGTATCAAAATGGCAGAGAAACACTAATCTTTTGTACGTTTCGGAATATTCTGGCCTTGACATTTCAAGTCATGAAAAGCTGCCAAAAACGGTCTGCTGTCAGTGACTTGAGTCCAAAAAAAACATTGTTAGTGATGCAATCCATCGGAACGCCAAATCCCACTCTCACTTTGCGTATCACCAGTGGTCTGGTCCACACATGCTGATACCAGGCACACGAGCGGACAGGGCCTCCTCCTACACACTACCATCTATTTACACACTGGAACACATACAAACCAGACTTTTCTATAATGATCAAAGTACATACTACATTGGATGCAGGGTAATGTATCTCTAACTTAGTGTTGGTTCTCAAATATTTGATCCGGGGGCTAATTGTATTATTGTATCAACCAACGGAGATCATTATGACAAAACAGTATGTCACTGTCACTATTTTCTTGCACTATTTTACGTTTTCTTTTTATTTCTGAAGTTTATTGTATGTTGCACAGTTGGAGGAGCCCGGGGCTCAGCATTTTCATTGCCAACAACTACCCTGTAGCTATTGTACGTTTGAAAACAAAGCCTTTGAAACTTGAATCTTGAATCCAAAGATAAACTCTCAAATGGAGTTTGTTGTTTGTTTCGGTATTAAACGATCCATTTTCTTTAGAAATTCTACTTCATAAAATGTCTAAACTGCTGTTTTCTAATAATCTTCCACATAATGTCTGCCACTATAGGCTTGTTACGTTTCTGGTCTCACTCTCTGTAGTCCATCATTTTGTGGCATCCTTCAGGCTTAATACCACAAGATCCAGACGATTCTCAGATCTATGAAGTGATATTGACCATTGTCTATGCGAAACAGATAATAAGGCGTGATGAATGGCTGACATTAGTGATGAAATTACATCAACCTTAACAGGCCATTGTATTAACACACCTAGCCTATCCCACTCCTCCGACTGCCCGTTTAATTGATTAATTACCGACGTGGATGGATGAGGGGTTGCAGGTCCGGAATCGGTGGCTGATTGCTAGTCAACCATAAACACGAGCAGCCACAGCGGGCCCTCAAGGGCAATATTCATGCTCCCCAACCTTATGGTGATTCCTTATCCAGCTCTGACAAGAGGAAAAATATTCGGCCATAAAATCGCTGGTATCACCGGGCTGACATATAAAACCCTCTGTCACTCCCTCCCTCTCTCTCCTCGCCTGTGCTGTGTCTCCTTTAGCTCTCAGACGCTCAGCACACCCGTCGGACTCAGAAATCACCCTTCCTCCTCTGCATGTGTAGCTACAGTCCCTCAGGTAGCCCCAGCTTTAAATATGAGCAAATAATGGCGGAGTGAGTGATGCTGCCTGTGTCCTTGACTGGGTTCCTCTGTGTGCCATAGCCTCATCTCACTGTCTCCGAGCCCCGCGGGACGCATAAAACACCCTCGTAGAAAAACTCCCGAGGCGTGTTGGTGGCATCCGTTTGGATGGATGCGGGGATGCAGAAAAAGCCAACGAGGTCTTTGTGTATGTTTATGCAAGTGCGGAGGGGGGAGGGTAGATAATGTTTACACTGCTGTGTGTTTAATGAGCAGGGCGCTGTGTCCACTTTAATGTGTTTGCATTTCTGATGCGGTGCGACAAAGTTATTAAAACGTTATACGGCGTATCACATCTCTTTTATGTCTTACTGTTTGTTTGCCTGCATCTTCCGTGGCCTCGGTAGCTGATGTCAGGCTTAGTGGTGGAAGAGGTTAGAATCATGCTTTGTGGGTGTCACTAAAATGTCTTCATAGGAACAGTTGTCCCCAAATTGTGCCAAAGCTCCTGACAGGGGCACGTTGGGGTCTTTTTGAAGTGTTAGGAAAGGGCAAATGGTAGAAGGAGTTACTTGGTTTCCAGTCGGGATCCACAAGTGTCAGGCCTGAGGGAAGAGGACTGGACATGTGGCAAGAGACCAATAAGACCCCATTGTCAGCCACACCGTCTTTGCTCTCCCCAACACTTCGCCACATTAACCCCCACGCCCCTGAGGCCCTCCAGACTGAGGCGTAGGTCTGAACCCCTGCATCCGCCCGTGAAAACGCTGACACATCGATTACCCCGCAGGGGGAAAATAAAAGACCGCGATGGGGAGGAGGGTGCCGCGTGAAGAGGAAGCATTTATCATTTATTCTGTTTATTCAGCAAAACAAACAGAGGTCAGGATTATGCTGCAATACTGATAGCTCTGTGTCTATTATGTTTAAATTTCAAATTAGGCGGTTCACTCGGCGCACTTTTATGGTCACTTCAAAGCCTGCCCGCTGCCTCCCAGGCCCCCCAGCTGAATCTGATTACTTAGACTTTTAAAGTCCACATAAGCTTCAAGAAGAGCCAAAACAGCCATTTGTTTATGTGAGTCCAGTTTGTATCTCAAAGAAACTCTGTTGTTCTCGAATTGCGGTCTTTCTATTGAACATTAGATGGCGCCATTCAACTTGCTACAAACCCACACTCCCAGACCTCTTTGCCTGGTGTGTGGTACATGTGGATCCCTCGCCTCAATGAAATGCAATTAAGATTCTGCTCGTTCACTTAAAAGGTCGGTTCAAATTTGCGATTCGTTAAGCATTCATCTCAATTGATTTTGTCACTTTTTAAAATAAAATACAAGTAGAACATGCTTGGGTATAAATGTATAGCTTAGTGGCGATGTCAGAACTGGTGGGAGACAAATAACAAAGTGAAACTTCTTCCTGGTTTATCTCCAATTTCTGCAAATAGAACAATTAATTAAATGTGCCGACAAAGGGAGATGGCTCATTGGAATGTACTTTAATGTCCAATGCGAGCAGAAGTTCTACTTTCAGAAGTAGGTAAATTGTTAACAGAATGACTCCCCCTGTCTCTTTGGTGAGAAGGTACACTAACCACAGTGGGTGTTGTAAATGAGCGGAGTTGGAGGCTGGGCTTGTGGCGTGGCGTTCAGAGGGTGGTGTCCCTGCCGGTGCTGCTTTAACTAGGACAAGCCTCTCTATACCGGGGGACCTCAGGGGCCGATCAGCAGGTCTCAGGAGAGGCTCCCCGCGACGCCGGCTAACCAGGCCTGTCACGAGGGGGCTGATACCGGGCTGGCTGGCTGGGTGTGGGGCTGATGTGACGGTGGTGGGTGGGTGGGGGCTGACATGCCGAGAGGGCAATTACAGCAAGGACAAAGACTACACAGTGATAAGTCCCCACAGCACCCTAATGAAGAGAGCAGGTTAGCCTGTTAAGAGGACCGGTGCGTATTTATTTGTGCGCGAGTGTGTTTGTGTGTGTTTAACCTATCCGAGGAGGATACATTTTCTGAGGTCATGTTGCTACCGTGCTGGCTAACCTCGCTGACTGATGCCTTCACGAGCCGGTGTTTTCCCCCTCTCAGAGCAAAAGCAAACAACGACATGATCTGGAAAACCTGCGCATCTTTAGGGAATTGTATTCCTGTGGCTGTGTATAGTGAGACAGAAAGAAAGTCCCAATGCAGGCTATTAATAAAATGAAATCTTTCAAATATCTTGCCTTCGGTGGGTAATTGTTGCACATTAGCGGATCTACAATTTGTTTTTATCACACCACTTAATGATTTTTTTTTTAATAATATCCCACTTAAAATTTCAGTGCATTATATCCTGCATTTTATACGTGAAATAAATGGATGAGTCTCCGCCGGTCAGCAGGTGTACGAAATATATTTTGGAGGAGAAAGTAAGTTACGGTAAAAAGAAGAAGAAGAAATGAATCATTTCCAGAGAAGGATTAACTGCTTTCCTCTTTTGGTCACTTTTGAATTTCACAGCCTGTATGTGATTAAAGCTCGATCATGTTATCAGGCAAGCAGATCCCAGATGCAGCAGCACTCTCTTCTTCTCTACTTCTTCTTTCTGTTTTCTTTTGGGCGGCAGAGAGAGATGGTGTGTACCTGATACTGCTGTGTTGGCACACCCGTCTGGGATCTGATAAGAGAGCCTCTGGAGCGGTGCTTATTCAAATCAGTGCATGTTCACAGTGAATAGGAGCAGGTAAAGGCAATAAGATACAATGCGATAACCTTTTGTGGAGAGGGAGAGAGTAGTTTTACAATCTGTTTCACAGCTCTGCTACACTAGTTGAGGGATTTTACACAGAGCCTAATTGATTTGCTTTATCCTGATTTAACTTAAAAAATAAAAACCCTTTTCTCAATAGTGCAACTTAAAACGGTTGTCCGTGGAGCTATACAGATTTGCGATGCATTACAGTGATTTTCTAATTAGCCTTGTTGATTTGATCTGTGAGTGGACCATCTTTTAACCGCTACTCGTAAGTGTGTGTTTGCGGACTGGCCTCTGTATGAAAATATGTGTGTGTCTGTCTAAATGTGAATATGCGGTTCCCCGTTTACGTTAGATACATACTCAAATATCATGTAATCACTTAAGTTTTTCAACATCGGCCCACGGTAACCTCTTTAAGACTAACCCTGAGATAAAAGCAGAAATATGCTCCGGAGTGTTTGATGCTGATGTAAGTGTTTTTGCTCCGTGCATGTGTATATGTCATAAACATACTCTCACATTCAAATCTATTTCATTTAATAATGCTGATCCACAGTGATCAGTTTCAGAGCCACGATGCAGAACTCTGAAGTGAGGCTTAAAGCTTAATTGCGGAGCTGAGTTTTGGTGTGGCAGGAGTCTCGGGGTGGGGGTGGGGGTGGATGGGTTGGACCATATGTTACGTGCACTCAGTGCAAGACTCAGCATTGATAGTTAAACATTGGGGTGAAATGCATCCTCCAAAGGGGCCTCCATGTCAATCTGTTTGGCTTGTACCGAACTCCTCAGCATCCCTGCATATAAAACCAAGGCGCTGTCAAATCTGCGCCCACACAGTGTGATTTGATGCTACAAATGATCCAGACAATGTAAACACATTATAACAATAATAACAATAATTATTATGGCTAATTATTATGCAGCTGCTCTTATGTACAATTATAATTTTTTCATTTCTTTACAGCTTTATTTACAATTTTAGGAAAGGATTATTTAAGTGTTAATTGTTACTATTTTGTGTGTGTGTCACTGCTTTTGGTTTTTAATATATATGGGCTTTTTATTTATTACACTATACATTAAAAACTTTTTCATTTTTGAGGATATATATAATCTAGAAAACAATGTCATGCAGTATGATGATGATTCCCCGTGTATCAGGCCACCGTGCTGCTCATTACAGTCCGGGGTGCAATATGCAGGCTCTCTTGCTAAATGAATCTCCCCTTTTCTTTTTTTATATTGACTCACAGTATGCAGCCTACCCAGTGAACAAGATAATGAAACAGCCCCTTTCCTCCTCCACAACCAAACACTACTAATCTAATATATTAGTCACTCAAGCTCATGTACGGCCGAGCAATTATTCCAAAAAGTTTCCACGCTCTGCCGAGGTGACAAAGGGAATATGGGCAAGGAGCAGTGCGGACACTTTTGACGGCTGCTCTGTGATGCTGATAGGCCAAACGGTGGTGGGAACCCGCCACTTTTAATCATGTGGAGGCTGACGGCTTTCATAAGAGCACGCGGCGACTCTGACAACTCTAATAAGGAGAGGTGACAGAGAAACTTTCGGTGTTAGCGGCAACACAGAGGGGGAAGGTCTCCTTGTTTTCTCAAGCATTTGTTTTTGGTTGAGCATAACAGACGAATTTCACAATCTGAGACCGGATTTGTGGTGAAAGAATGTCAGCATTAATAAAGGGCTTTGGGGACAAGGTCACATGGGTCCCTGTACAGCAGAGCACCCCGAGTCTGTGTGTGGCTTCTGATCTGGCAAAACATGCTAAGACGTCTCCCCGTGCATAAGGTAACCAACGGGAGTTTTTTACCCGTCAACGTCCCATCGCACGGTCTTAATTTATGATTCCTCAGCCTTTTTTTTTTATTTTATTCAAAGACAATCTCAGCTCTTGGAAAATAAAAAAAAGAAACGAAAAGGAATGATGCTTTGAGGATATAATTAAAGATATCGTTCAAAGAACAACTTTTTGCATATTTGAATTATTACTGTCGTTAAAAACCACACAAAATATGGAAATATGATTGCCGGAAGCACATAAATCAATGATCAGCAAGGCCTCAGAGCCCAATAAATATGGGGAGTTAAATACTTTAAAATGCAAATCACATCTTAGAATTTGCATATGGATGAATTTAAAGGAAGTGTGTCTCCTTCAGACCCTCTGAGGTAGAAACGGGTGGAGCTGGAGGGGGTTCGGGGGGGACGCAGACAGCCGCACTCAGTGTTTTTTTATTTCTTCCCCCCGTTGTCATTGGTCAAGTTGTTGGATCGTTCTAAATGATAGCAGCTGAAGTGGGCTGACAGACACGACTGCATCTCTTTTGTGGATCCAGAAAGTGCCTTAAGTGATCTGAATAATTAGGAGTTAATTATTCTTCATCCATCTAAATCAGAAAAGGACAGATATGGGAATGGAATTTATAATTTTAGCCCGACGTCCTGTCTTGTTCTAATGTGGTAAACTAAAGTGACTGTGAATAATACCTACTGACCTTCGAGTAATTACGCCTCGCCTGGCAATTTGCTTGCTGTTGCTAATTGAGGGTATTGATTCAGCGAGATTCATATTAAAAATACATATGTTTTATGGCTGGGATTTTTTTCCTTCTGGTTGTCTTTAATGTATTATTAATCCTTAGTGTTTTATATTATTTTTTTAACAATAATTAGCAGACATGATGTGCTACACCGCAGGGTTTGTAGTTTCTTTGTCCTACCCTCTGTTGCAGGTACTGTGTATTTTGCCAAACTTTTTGCTGAATCTAAATGAGTTTTCATGTTGTATGAGGCTCTACATCCAATAGCAGTTCTTATACAAAGTGTACCGCCCTATATGGACAACAACTACATAACATTATTTTTCCCTCCATCAAACGATAATGACAACTTCAGCAGCAAATGCGATCAGCAAATTGTAAATAATTCTCCGCAAGGCTTCCACATGAAGGCTGTGATAGTTTAGCATAAAACCCCCCGTGTTTTACCCCCTCAGACATTTAAAGACGCTCTGGCGGCACCACCGGATCAATGGACATGATGTCTCTTTGTGCATTAACACTCAGGTTATAGTGTTAGGTTAAAATCTGCCCAGCACTTCTCTGTGGAGAGAGGAAAAAAGAGACAAGCGAGAGAAAAATCAATTTTCCCTGTGGAGTCAGAGGGCCGATCTGTTGGTTCTGAAGGCATCCCTTTACCAATATGTATATGTGTGTGTGGTCGGGTGGCCGTGACTGTCACTCGCAAGCGTTTGCATGTGTGAACGCCCTTCCTGTGGCGCCTGCAGGTATTGACCAGCAGAGAGGGCGAGGTAGGGTTCTCCGAAACACATCTCTCCTCCATCCTTAGCCCGTAATATTTTAAGCCTTCGTTCGACCAGCTCCAGTGGCAGCTCACAGCCTCGTAATAACCCAGATAGGGATCGATGGCACTGGATTTAGGCACTTACCCCTGCTAAAACTGGTACACTCATTTGTCTTTCCCGAGCAACATTCTCGCCGTTGTTTAAGGAGACACTTAAAAGGATCCCCTGAATTAAGATAATGTGACTGTTGGTGTGTGATCAGGCAGGAACGGACAAGCAGCTTTAGCTCTTTTATTAGCTCTCTGTTTAAGGGGCCATACATGTTTTGACGGAGTCCGACTCTCTTTATTTTATTTCTGTCATGCCGATTAGTGTGCCAGGGAACACCCGCTCTGCCCCCACACCCCTCCTCATTGGACGAGTGTGTGTGTGTGTGTGTGTGTGTGTGTGTGTGTGTGTGTGTGTGTGTGTGTGTGTGTGTGTGTGTGTGTGTGTGTGTGTGTGTGTGTGTGTGTGTGTGTGTGTGTGTGTGTGTGTGTGTGTGTGTGTGTGTGTGTGTGTGTGTGTGTGTGTGTGTGTGTGTGTGTGTGTGTGTGTGTGTGTGTGTGTGTGTGTGTGTGTGTGTGTGTGTGTGTGTGTGTGTGTGTGTGTGTGTGTGTGTGTGTGTGTGTGTGTGTGTGTGTGTGTGTGTGTGTGTGTGTGTGACTGTGTTGAGCATGCCAGCTCTAAATGAGATGGACCAAAGTGTGATGGCCCTGCTGCTCCTCACATTCAAGCTCACATGAACGCCTCGACGCAAATACTTGGTGAAGGACTCAATGGATGCCGTGAAATCATATTTGCTGTACAGCTAATGGCATAGGACTGGTTCTGCTAGAATGTTCCTCAGAGCAAGAAAACACGTCATTCGGCTGTAATGCACATTGACCATTTACGCTTTACCACTTGCAGATTGCATGCTGTATGTGTGTTGTGGTGCCACGCGCGTACAGTTAACAGAACGAGCAATTTAGTCGAAAAATGTTTTCAGAAATGACATTTTTAAGTTTTCAGTTAATAGGATTGTCCAACAACCCTCTGACTACAATGTTACATTCACGTAAAACACACGAAAATCAGCTAATCAGGGATACACACACTTTACACCGCCCAAACATCAGCACATGTTAAGCCCATTTGAGTGTTTAGAGGGGCCTAAAGGCGCTTCGTCTGGGGAAAGTGGGACGAGGTGTCATGCTCAGTAGAGGGAAGAGAACACATATATATTGTTAAAAATAAAGGAAGGAAAGGGAGAGGCATTTTGATGAGTCAGAAAAGTGACTCCGATGAGAAGAGAAAAAAAACTTCCAAACTTCAAACAGACCTCACATTCTTTTTAGCCCACTTCCCAACACGCGCACAACCTCCCCCCTGGCGTCACACGGAGGTCTCTTTCTCTCTCTTCCTCCCGCGTGTGAAACTACAAAGGGTCCGTCCGTCCGAAGGAGCCGCTCGGCTGCGGGTGCCGCCGGGTGCTGATGCTGGTGGTAATTAGGCGTCACAACACTTAGGCCGGGTGTCTCGCGCCGCGCTGAATTCCTCCTGACGTGACGGAGGGATGGAAGAGTTATTCAGCTCTGCGGTTTCTTCTGCTCTGCTGGTCATCTGTCCTCTTCAGGGCCCATCAGCCTAAACAGCCCAACCAACACAAACACACCCACACACATGCATGCACACGCACACTGACCCCCACCAACCACCAGCCCATCCAAGCACCCGGAGGCAGAAGAGAGAGGCAGTGTGTTAGAGAGAGAGATATCAAAGCCTGCAAGGGGTTAGGAAAGGGTTGTGTGTGTGTGTGTGTGTGTGTGGGGGGGGGGGGAGAAGTTAAAAGGGACTGTGTGTGTATTGTGGGGGGGGGGCTTAGTCAATACTCAGACCTCTGCATCACTAACTGTACAGACAATATAGATCAATATGAGGTGAAGGCACATATATTTGACTAATTACTGCAATAATTAAAAGGGTCTGTTGTGATTAAAATAAAATCAGTATGTGGTCAATTTTCAGCTAAATGGATTCAGACACAGTCCACTAATCCAGTTTCAGCCTTGCTGCTCCCTTGTCATAAAATCATTTGAGAAAATAACATTAGGGAGGTAAAGTTTTTTCCTTCTTTTCACTCTGCAGATAGGTCAACCGTGCAGACCCTTGGGACACGATGAGGGAATAACTTTCCCAGTTTATTATTATAGCCACAGATGACAGTGGAAACAAACCTGAATCTGATTTGGTTACTTACGCGGAACAAGATATAGGCTGTACTGGCACTTACCAATACAAACAGTATTCATATGTAGATTATCAAAATATTTAAAACACTGGCTATGTCAATTTGCATATAGTTGTCGATCCTCTATTAATAACGCATACGTTAACGACAAAAGATTTGATTGAATAATGAAAAAGGCAGGATGGGGTGGAAGGGGGAGATCTGCAGGGTTGGGAGAAATATGCTGTGGCAGTACATTTTGAGTTTGCGTGGCATGCCGAGCATAACGCCAGGCTACAGGAGGGAGAGACATGCTGCTTTCATGTCCCTAAGCCATGTTCACGTCCACCGAAGACTTCTGTTTTTACACAGGTAGGCAGTTTGGGGACTATCTCACTTAGGAAGAAGAAAAAAAAGAATAGAAAAAAGAAGACATGAGAGGAATCAAAGGATGTTCCCCTTTTTAATAATGTAACAAATATTCTAATTTCTAAAAATAAAACCTCTTCTTCATCCTTCCTGCTAATCTGAGCAGTAATGTATTCCAACCCAAGGCCATATTAGTATGCTAGCCAAGGGCAAAATGGTTACGACAAGACCAAGTTCCCTCAAAAAACTTAAGACACATAAAAAGAGAGTGAAAAGATCAGGCTCCAACTTGTAGACACCTCCTGAATTGAGGATTGGGTGGTAGCTAATGCCTACTGCAGCGGGCTATTACTATAGAATGTTACCCCACATTTTATTTTCAAATAAATTCTGTGCAATAGCTACACATATTAGATGTTTTTTTTTCACTTTCATACAGATTGTGATAATTCATGATTTGTTAATATTAAAAGAAAAGAAAAAGAAGCAAGGTAACATCGTTTTAGAGCTAAAACAAATGTATCACAAAACATTGCTTGGCTGTGCGCACGCAAGCATTTTTTATTTCTGATTAATTGCATGTGAACTGAAAGTTTCCATATCTGTGTGTGTTTGTCTGTGTGTGTGTGTGTGTGTGTGTGTGTGTGTGTGTGTGTGTGTGTGTGTGTGTGTGTGTGTCCACATGGATATATTGATGCCATTTTATGAAACGCATTTGAGCAATGGGACTTTGTAGCAACCATCAAACAGACACTTCATTATGGGAGCAGTGATAACAAATACATTGTGTAGGATAATGATGGCAGTGGTTCATATTGTTCATTATACGTCTGGGTGTCACACGACACTCGTAATTTATGTATATGTGTGCGCGTGTGCGTGGTTCATTGTTTTTGTCATTTTACAACATTATGTTTCAGCAAATTAACGTCTGAACCGTTGGGAAGAAAAATATACCATCATTTGCCATCGGTGACAAACAATATATTTTGGATAATGATTGCATCTATTGGCTTCTGCATTTGTAAATGTGAGGTAATGAATTCCCCTTTGTGAGCAATGAAAGCAAACAGAGATATTATGTCAGTGTGCTTGAATAGGCCTACTAGATGCATGATTGACTATGTTTCCATTATATCTCTAAGAAAAAAATCCTTTCATAGTAAAAACATTCTAAGTTAGTGCGCTTTTTGAAATGCGTAAATATTCCTATAGACTAATGCTGTTCAGACACACTAGTGGTGTGTGATGTAGAGTCTGACTGGTGGAGGCCTCGAGCGCGTTGGCTGCCTCTGACTTGTGGGCCTGTCAAAGGTTTTGGGGCAATGGACTGAGTCGATGCCTGCCACACACGTGTCCGTGTCATGCCTCCCCCCCCTGATGAGCCCTGCAGTTACGCAATCAACAGTATTATTGCTTGGAAATGTATATATTTAATTTGTGAAACAATGACAGTTTCGCTTGATTTATGGCGCAAGGCAAGGTTTAATTAATTGAAAAATGCATATTACCCCGTGACTTAATTATTAGCTAATTAATCACCGGGTACTTGTTCAGTCTTCCCCCTCCTTTCCCCCCTCTTTTCGGGCATATTTCTGTGTGTGTCTGACACTTGAATTTCCTCCCGGGGTCATTTTTATGTGAGGTCATGCTTTTTCTTCCTGAGTGGCTGCCGAGATGGAGAACAGGCGCCGTGGAAAGCCTTTCGGTAGAGTTGGACGGCACACAGCTCAGATGAAACTGAAGTGATTGAAAGCAAGTCTTGACATCATATATTTGGAGTGTGAATACAAGATCCAGGACAGGATAAAGAATGTGTTGATATGAGGGCATCTACAGTCACATAAACTCCACACATAATTTGGTCCTACAGGAGTACATGTGACGGTAGAGTAGAATTCAAGTACATTGCATTTAATAAAACTTAAAATATGAAATAAGAAAGCTGCAAACACAGACTCACATCAACCGGACTTTCCCGATGCCGGAACATTAATCATTTACGTACAAGGGCGAGAAACACATGTAACCAATACTTCTCCAACGCCGAACCCAATCAGCCAAATGACGTGGCCTTAACCCCAGAAAGCTGGCTTTGGCATCTAAATGTTGCAAAATGGTCACCTCAGCCCCAATCACAGATATAAAGGCATTAATACACACTCACCCCATCACACATGCATCTGCAAATTAAAGCCTACACTTCAAACTCTATAAGAAGGACAACCGCCGTCTTGTTGCACACATAGAAAGTATTCATATCTTCGGTAGTAGCCTTGGGAAGCACAATTTACCAAAGGCGTAAGTTGATCCCTGGGGTCATGGTCAAAAGCGGTGAATAAACGCCTCACTGTTACAGCTGTCAGTGGTTTACCTCTCAATGGTGGACGCTCTAAATAGTAGTATTTATGTCAGTTGGTTTTTTCACTGATCAAGGAGCTTCTCCAGAAAGCTGCTGTTAGGAAATGATAGGGAAAAGACTCGTTGGATGCAAGCATGGAAGAAATAAAGGGTAGGAGGTGTGGCTGCGACCAGACGCCGGCCTGCCAAAAACACCTTACACCCCCAAACACTCATCCTCCCTTCCTGGACACTATCCGGCCCCCATGTGTCTGTGCCTGGTAATGGTAAGCGTTTTAAACTATTAGAGCTGCGGTGAAAAAGGCCCGTTTGAGTGCAGAGCTGTCAGTCTGCAATGAGGCAATAGGGGGTGGGGGCTGTCATGGCTGTCACTCAATGGGAGGATGAGAACTGTTTGGCCCTAATGGATTCCTCCAGGCGGACGGCTTACACGGTGGCTAGAAGTAAAATCGATGCGTTGTCATGAGCGAGTGAGGCATCATCAAACGGCCAGGTGGATGGGGAGGCAAGGAAAGGGAGGCCTGCCAGGGTAGTTACGTCTATATCTCTGGGTGTGTGTGTGTGTGTGTGTGTGTGTGTGTGTGGGTGTGGTTTGGAAAGGAGAGAAGAGACAGACAGATGCTCGGCTCAGCTTTACAAGCCCAATGGGGCCTCTGCTATGATTGTAAGCATGAAAGGGGGCTCTGACCTCTATCATCTCTGTTGCTTTTATTTTCCGGTTCTCTTGGAATCGGACACAGATACACACAGACGTACCCACACACATACTCATAGATAAATGTGAAGCCGTGCAGACAGCGGTATATCTCGCCCTGACAAAAGTCAAACATTATCTAGCAGGAAAAATCCCTTTTCATAGGGCGGATTTCTCTTCAGTGATTCCAGGTTTTGACTAGAACCTGCAGAGAGTGAGGCAACTAGATTTCAGTAAATGGCCAAACGGTGTAATGGTTGGTGACAGGCACATCCTTTTCAAAAATATTTCATGTGACAAGAGGAACAGTCTGGAATATCCTGACAGCATAAGACGAACATGAGCAACCTGCAGGAGGAAAGAGGAAAGAGCCATTTGAAACTCACCAACAATGACAGAGGACATTTAGAAAGATCGTGACAGAGATCGCATCCTTACATAACCAAAGAAATGAGCCACAGTCACGGAACCAACAATCTAAGGAAAAGACATAACATACAATCTCTGCAATGTACAGCCCTGGAAACATTCTTTTTGTAAAGTAGGGCTTTGAATGACTATTGAAGCTCAACGGTAGCCAAACTCTAATTTATTTGCCCCATTATGTGATTGATGTTTTAGCCGTTGCCTTTAGGGCAAGACTGACAGAGCTCAGTCACTTCAATCAACACACTAACAGACAGATAACAACTCTTTCAGCTTCTTTGACCTTTGTTGCCATTTCACCTTATATGGAGCAGTCTCCGAGACTGAGGGAGAGGTCCAGGTCCCTTGATGGACAGCTAGAGTTGTAGAAGATTGCTCCAAGCTGGCTGTAGGCAGGCTGCTGATGCTGAGCAGGGATCCCGGTGTTCAACTTCCTCACTTGGCCTCTCTGTCTGCGCTCATTCAGCCTCCGCCAACTCCTGTCATCCTTCCTCTTCGCCGCTGACTTCTAGAATAAGTCTGGTGATTTTCAATATCTTTCTTATTGTCACCCAAAGAACTGAAATACCCAAACAAAGAATGATTACTTACATGTGGACTCTGCATAGCCTGAACCTTAAGTTGTATTATTTCTCTGCACCACAGAGCTCCATTGGTGTGCAATCAATGATTAAAAACACATCAATGAGCCCACACTGTTTCACTGGCTTACTCACTCATGCATGACGATGCACATGGGCTCACTGTCCTGCCACTGTAGTTTCTCACTAAAGCACCATATCATGCCGGAAAATACTCATCACATTTGCACTTTTTATATCCGTTAGTTATATTTGCGGAAAAAATAAAAATATTTCGGGAAAGTAGGAGCCATTTCACAAAGAAATCTTTGAAAGTCAGAAAGCATTGAAAAATAGGCTTGCTCTTTTTTAGTTTGTCATTTTAGGGACTTTGGGGACAACAAGAACAATAGTAGAGTAGCCTTATTATTGCATAGACTAACACATTTGAAGCTGTTCATTAAAATCCTGCTCGGTGCTTCTTCTTTTGGTCTTGAATAAATGCCTAAATTGATATCTTTTTCTAAACCCATTTTGGCAAAGCCATATTGCAGTGGATATTTTTTTTATCCTTCTACCAATATTCAGTTTAGAACTTGAGTCAAGACACGTCTCGATACTCTTCTCGTTAGCCTTTGGAAACAGGAATTTCGTCTTTTTATTGCTGAACACATGAAATAGTTGGTGTTGATTAAGTAGGCCTTTTAAGCTGTGAAAGCCCCAAATGTGCTGTGTCCTTAGTAAGATGAAAAGGAGTCGAAGTTAGCCGGAGTTGTTTCTTACCTTAGTTCTTCCAATAGGAGAACCTTTGGGAGGATGCCTAAGAGAGAGACAAACTGGAAGCCCTTATTCTCTATGCTAATTTCTTCGCATGTTACTTGTAATTATGCCCCAGCATCATCCTTTCTTTCTCTTTCCTCTCTTTTTATTCTCACCCTCCCTACTTGGGTCTTATTGCTGATGAAACATTTTCCCGCTTGCTCCATCTTATTCCTTTTTTCAAACACCAGCCACATCTTTGAGACCTTACTCCTCTGTTCACCAAAGACTATTTGATTATTGCCATCCTTATAGGACTAGTTCCTCCTAGATGAAACAAAATACATTTTAGTCTCTTACTTCATCGCTACAGAGGGAATTGGAACAACATGGCCCTTTATCGATGCGCCACGGATGTCAAGCCAAAGTGTTTTGTGGTGACGTACAGTATGTCCCCTTTCTCCTTCGAACATGTCACTTCCCCTCCAGCTCAACGCTGCCATTGCCTATATTTATTTGATCTCGCTAATGTGGGTCACCCCTGTATGGAGGCACAGTCAAATAGCCGTGTCTGAAGCGTACCTTTGGCATGATTTATGGGCCGGTTTGACGCTCAGCTCTCAGAAGGACCGCCATTGTCCTGCTTCAGCTCTCAACTCTCGACGTAGGGGCGCTTTGTCTGCGCTGAGCCAAACCAGACCCCCGTCTTTAAAAAGAATCAAATTATTTCATCATGTTGGAAATGAAAAGGCTGTAATTACTCCTAATTAGACCCTGACTTTTTTTTTTCTTTACTTCTTTCTTTCCCTCCTCCTCCTCCTCCTCTTTTTTTTTTTTTTTTTTTCTCACTCCAGAGTTTCAGAGGTGAATTCTTTTTCCAGGGGCTTTGAGATTGCTCTAAATCAGAGACGCTGGAGTGGAGACTAGGAAACAATTTTCTGTTCAGTTTGAAATTGATTAATATAGGCTTTTGACAGCTCCTCTGGCTTTGATATTTGGTGAGAGGGGAGGTCTGGAGTGGTGTGATGACACTGTAATGTTTGCTTTAAAGGCCTACCTTAATGGAGCTGGCTCCACAATGTCATGATGTTTCACAAGCCAGAGGAAAAATGAGAAGCAAAACACACCACTTGTGGAGTGTTAAAGCATACGTCTGTCGGTGTGTGTTTGAGCGTCTACATGTGTGAAGCCATGGTGGACCATCTACCTCATAGTGTCTGTGCGGCCGTGTAGGGTTTCTCTTCCAATAACAGCCCCACCCCCCCTCACTGTAGAGCACCAGCCTAATAGTCGGCTATCGTGGAAAATCATTTTCTGCCCGTCAACTATTTACATGTATCTTTACCACACAAGTCTTGTCGTTTTAGGCGGCACAACAATTTGCTAAGCAAATCCACTCGCCATTTATCTATCAAGGGGAGGCTGTTGGTGTGTGTGTCTGTAGAAAGTTGGTGGGGGTTTGCGGCTGGTGGAGGAGGAGGGATTCTCAGAGGCGGTGAGGGAGCATCGATGGAAGCAAATATTTTCTCTGGCTTGTACAGTATAGTGAAAATACACTCCTGATGCTGATGTGTATTAGAAGTGAGCCGGGCAAATATTAGCACTAGCTTACAGTGGCAGAGTGCTGGTGTGGGGAAGGGCTGCTGGAGGTTTACTGGCCTGCTGTGCTATGTAATACGAAAGAATTACATAAAATGTGCTGCATCAAATGATGTATTCTTACTTTAAACACATTTGTTAGATATTTTATTTTAGCCAGAGAAGGATGTTCAAAGCCACACCTTAACAAAAAGTAGGGTTTGAGATAACATAATCACAACTGATTTTAGACTGTGATTGAAACCAATGATCATTTTCAGTATCTTTAAACTAATGTGTAAAGTGATTATTCCAACATGAAGGTCATCAAATATCTGTTTTGTCGGACCTACTGTACTGTCCAAATATTCAAAGAAAAAAAAAAGAATAGAAAGAAAATCCTTACATCAGACTAGCTAGATCTAACAGGAATTTGGCTTGAATCATAGAAAGTAAGTCCTAACATTCATTACATGACTGACACCACTCCGTGTACACGCACGCACGCACATACACACAGCAGCCAACCCAGCACTCCCAAACAAATCCCAGCATTTACACAGCCGGACATTAACTTGTTCAGGTTGGCATGTGTGCCAAGGGCACAACAACAAAATCAACAACAACAGCAGCAGTGGTGGTGGCTAACTCCTCCCACATTTCCTGCACAAGTCAACTACTTGTACGAGAGGGAGAATGGAGAAAGACTGCGAAGGGGGCGGTCAAACAGAATGGTGATGCGTCTTGTTTGTCAGCAACCAGAGTGCGAGGAAATGTGACAGAGCGCTGGAGGAGGTTTCCAAATCCATTTCCTGCTCTTGTCCGTCCACATCAGCTGCCGCCGCCGACGGATCTGCTGGTTCTTATTGTGTTCTATTACGGAGGGGCGGTGGATGTAGAGGGAGGGAGAATGGGGTGGTGGGGGGTCTAGCTGGTGCACACAAGCCCAAAAATGATGCGTCTCCTTTGATCTGTTCCAGTGTGAGCCACATGAACAGCTCTGCCGCCAGGCACCACACACACACACACACACACACACACACACACACACACACACACACACACACACACACACACACACACACACACACACACACACACACACACACACACACACACACACACACACACACATACACACACACATACACACACACACACACACACATGCTCACACGAACACACAGACAGCCCCACAGTTTGGCCCTTTGCACTTTGTATAGTCCTCCTCAGTCTGTGTGTGTGTGTGTGTGTGTGTGTGTGTGTGTGTGTGTGTGTGTGTGTGTGTGTGTGTGTGTGTGTGTGTGTGTGTGTGTGTGTGTGTGTGTGTGTGTGTGTGTGTGTGTGTGTGTGTGTGCGGTGTGTGTGTGTTTGTGTGTGTGTGTGTGTGTGTGTGTGTGTGTGTGTGTGTGTGTGTGTGTGTGTGTGTGTGTGTGTGTGTGTGTGTGTGTGTGTGTGTGTGTGTGTGTGTGTGTGTGTGTGTGTGTAGTTTTGACATACTCCGGCATCTTGTTTTTTCCATCCACATGATTTTTTTTTAATACATTTGTAGACTCACTGTAATAGCCAGTGTTTGAGGTACAGTGCTTATTAGTTTCTTATCTCAGCTAATTACCCATTAAATAACCACACGCACACTATCATACACACACACTAACGCACTCCTATTACTGGATAATTAGCAACCCGGCCCAATCATGAATATGCATTCCCCACCGCTTAATACACAGAAATATGAATACATCCATTCTAATTTCCTCAATTGACTTGTCATGCTTTTCGGGATACTGAGTCAAAGGCTGGCTGGCAGAATCCATGGATCACAGTCCGATAACTAGCTTGTTATGGGATGGTGTTCTGCATTGTTTGAGCTGTGGACACTTTAGTTCAGTATCTATATTCGCAGCGCTGTATTCCATGCATAGTCAGCTTGATACTTCATTAGCAACAATTGATGTGGCCTGCAGGTGACTTCAGGAGCTGCAGCTGTGAGTGCCCCCGCAGAGGGCTTTACCCTCATTGATGCTGATTTCCCTTTTTTTTTTTTAAATCTTCAATTCATACAGCCCAATATCACAATTTACGCATTTTTCTTAATTGGCTTCACAGTGTTTACAGCATACCACACCCTCTGCCCTCAAACCATGCAGCAAACAACTAAAACTCCCAACAAAAGAAAACACAATTATTGGTGTCCTCTCCCAGGACAGATCGACGTGCAACAGATGTCATGTACATAGATAACAAAAGATAATGCATTCACATCCGAGAGACAATCCAAATGATAAGTCCAATGTATACAATACAAAGGCTGGATAGAGGTGGTTGTCAACAGTTCCATTTCCAATCCCAATTCAAGCTCAACAAATTAGAAAGCCACTTTAATAAACTTTGCATACATTTGGTTATTACATTGCTGCAGGACTGGACAGTGTGTTCTTTGTTAGCTGCTCTGCATGTTTTGTTGCTTTTCCCTCTTGCCTGTCCTCTGTGGCCTGTTGTTCGGAGAGGACGCTCGAAGCGCTGTGTGTCACATCAGGTGCGTCAGGATGCCCATTGGCTACCGGCCGCAGACCGGAGCCATCCCGGCCAATCAGCTGTCGGCGAGCTGACCTTTTCGCTGGCGCCCTGACCCTGATGGGAGGTGAAGTGTGTGGCTGGTAGCAGTCAGTACTGGCACAGCAGGACAAGGAGGAGGAGGAATAACAGGAGGACGAGGAAGAAAAAGACCAGGCCGGAGGGTGAGAGATTTTCTTGGCCACTGACTCCTGTTCCCGTCCTCCTTCCTCCTCTCAACTCCTTCGACTGGAGTCATGACAGCCTCCCTTTGGCCACTTCACACCGTGCTTAACATGCGACAACTCTCTTGTTACAAAAGTCAGAAGCAGAAGAGTGTAACTGCATAGGCTCTTCCATTGAAGTGTTTGTGTTATTCGAAACAGTGACTTGTCCCATTTCCCACCAGCCTCTCCTGTCGTCTCAGAGGTGCTTAGCAACAATATGTCCTCCCGAAACGAGAAAACAAAAATCAGAGGATGCTCGAAAACGCTCTGAAATGCAGTAATGAATATTTTAGACATAAAGGACCACTCTCCCAGCCTCCATTTGCCTGGCTCAGTCCTCCAAACAGCCCTTTTAAAGTCAAGTGATGGGGGTTAAGTTAATTATGCACATTAGGGCCAGCCTCCCTCCCTTGCTCGCTCAGTCGCTGTGTGTGTGTGTGTGTGTGTGTGTGTGTGTGTGTGTGTGTGTGTGTGTGTGTGTGTGTGTGTGTGTGTGTGTGTGTGTGTGTGTGTGTGTGTGTGTGTGTGTGTGTGTGTGTGTGTGTGTGTGTGTGTGTGTGTGTGTGTGTGTGTGTGTGTGTGTGTGTGTGTGTGTGTGTGTGTGTGTGTGTGTGTGGGTGTGTGGGTGTGTGTGTGTGTGTGTGTGTGTGTGTGTGTGTGTGTGTGTGTGTGTGTGTTGGGATGCCGAAACTCTGCCTTTAATTAAACACAGATGCATGGAAGGAGAGACTGTCTGTCACACACACTTTTAACAGCAGCTGCACGCATGCAGACTCGTGTGGGCACATACATACATACTCACTAGGGATGCCAGCGATTATTCGAATATTCGTTAGTCTCCATAATCGAAAATTATTTAAAAAATTCGATTTTATTTATATATATTTTGATTATTATTTATGTTTTTTTTTTTTTTTTAATAATCGATTATTATTCACCAGGGCTGTCCGATTTTCGATTTTGATCATGGTCAGTTTCTGGCATCCCTAATACTCTCACACACACACACACACACACACACACACACACACACACACACACACACACACACACACACACACACACACACACACACACACAATTGAAGAAGATGAAAGAGTGTAAGAGACTCGGCTGTGTGTGTGTGTGTGTGTGTGTGTATGCATCTATGTGCGGCCTTACAATGATTGGCTGATGTGTTGTGTATTTAAATGTTTGTGTATTTGCAAAGCAGTTTAAAAAGTGTTTTATACATTCATATTTTTTTTTTTCTGTCAGCTTTACAATATATATTTGTTCTGATTTGTTTTTGTTTGTCTGCCCACGTCTCGTAAATGTCCTCCACACCTCTGCCTCTTTTCAACATAAGAGCTGTGTAGAGTTGCATTTCTTACTGTTATTATGACAATATTTGATCTCCCCCCAGACATTTTATATCATCTCCCAAACATTTTAATTTTAAAATGTATTCCTAACATAATTTTGTTATGTATTGCCATTTGAAATGGAAGTTATTGGAAATTATTTCAACGTTAAATTAAATTACATAATAGTGCATAGGTAATAATAATCTGAATTTCAAATATGATACATTAACAACCACTCTGATGCCTAATGACCATTTCTTTTTGTCATTTTAAGTACTTGCTGACTTCAGTAACTGTTTTTAAGACTTTTGAAAATAATCTCTACAGTGGTTATTATTGGCTTTAGTAAAAAAATCTAATTACTATTACAATGTATTCACTTTTTAAAGTTTCATTTTGTACAACATTGTTCCATTTTGATGTTTTATGAACATGGTTAAACCATTTGTATTCAACCAAACTCTTAAATCTTAAACATTTACATTTTTGAATAGTTGCCAAGCTCAGTTAAGACTACTATATCATTGACTTGAAGGTTTTCTTTAATTCTATTTCTAATAAAGATTATTTTTGCTTACATTTACATATGCCAGCCTCATATTCAATGTAGCCTAATTAAGGACAGACACACAGCAGTTTTCTCCATGTAAAACAGAGGGGTTTGTTATCCTTTCAAGCCTTACACTCAGAAGCCTCTCTTTGTCTCTCGGTCTCTCCTGCGCCGCAGCCTCATTTTTCATTAGAGGATTGCCCCATTATTTCATTTCTTCTGATAAAATGACAAGAGATTACTCACGAGAAATACTAAATACAGAGCCGGACCGATGGGATCTCCCGTCATATGTAACGCTGCTGCGGTATGGCTGAAGGCTTCATATTTCCTATTTCTCTCTCTATTATATATATCTGGCAGAGTTGTAGATACAAGAAGTGTGTGTGTGTGTGTGTGTGTGTGTGTGTGTGTGTGTGTGTGTGTGTGTGTGTGTGTGTGTGTGTGTGTGTGTGTGTGTGTGTGTGTGTGTGTGTGGGTGGGTGTGGGAGTGTGTGTGTGAGTGTGTGTGTGTGTGTGTGTGTGTGTGTGTGTGTGTGTGTGTGTGTGGGTGTGTGTGTGTGTGTGTGTGTGTGTGTGTGTGTGTGTGTGTGTGTGTGTGTGTGTGTGTGTGTGTGTGTGTGTGTGTGTGTGTGTGTGTGTGTGTGTGTGTGTGTGTGTGTGTGTGTGTGTATATATTACATTCCGGGTGTCCCAATCTGATCAGACACCACTAGCTTCATATTTCTTTTAATATATAAAAAAGCTTGTTTTGGTGGGAAGAATGTAGACAAATTAGTTGCATCGCTGACAGAAATGTTGGGGAAATAATAACTTACTTCTCACTGAGAGGGAAGAGTCAGTGCAAACACGGGCCAGTGATGGCTAACTGGGAATTAAATAAATAAACAATAACCACACCATATCTATATCTAAGATGATTCATATTTTATTTCAAAACAGTGCCTCCATTGGCCACATTTTTCACCCGTGGATAATAGAAAATGTAAAGATAGGGGCGGTGAAATATGAGCCGGTTTGGGGAGGTAAGAATGAGAAAAGATTAGCTTGAGATTAGAATAAGAGAGATGGAGGAGGGCAAAGAGTCTTGCCGTGTGTGAGTAGTTTTTGGAATGCAGTTTGCTGTGTGTGTGTGTGTGTTCGAGAGAGAAGACTTTGTTTTCCACATACCTCCATGACAGTAGAAATTGGACATCCTTGACCGCCTTACTCAGATACCCTCGCACTTGCCCATGCATAGATTTTATTTTCACCTATCAAACCCCAAACCTTACTTCCTGTTTTAACATATTCAATTTGTACAGTCTGCTACATCCCAGGCTTTGCACATGAATAACCAAATGTGCATTTTGTGCTATCGACACCATAGTTTTTGCATATTAATGTGCCTGTTTGTATCAGATAACCCACATTGAGTTGCAGTTGTTTATTTAGTGAAGTTTCTTTTCCTGCTGCAGTAGATCAGATGCTCTGCGAGTGGCCCCCAAGTCTTTAATTTAACAAGATACCCACCAAGGAGAGCCTGTTATGGCTGCTGCCCTCCACCCTGAGAGTCATTAAGGTGAGGGAGAGCCAGCTAGGCATTAGCATAACCTGGACAGAGCGACAGAAGGAGCCCAATGTCAGCGGAAAGTTCCAGATCAAACACTCTGTTACCCCAAAGACCGACTCTGGTTACCTCCAGCAGGAACCAGTAGCCCTGGGAACATGTTACCGGGCTAACACAGTACCAGCATGCCCACACACACAACATCCTTCCTTGTCTCTGTTACTGACCCGCCTCATATTTTGTTAGCAACTTGATTCTCCCTCTTGTTATTATTGTACCATTAGCACTGCTTGCAGAGCTGACATATTATTAGTAGCAGCCTTCTTGACAGGACATTTTATTTATTTATCAAGTTTCTATTTCTTTTCCCTGACTGGGTAAAGGTCCACAATGCAACACTAACCAACGTCCCCCACAAGAAAACAAAATCAAGGTGCCGTGAGGGCCAGTCTCTCTGTCTTTCCAAGGGTACTAGCTAACATAATTGTCATGCGTGTTACTTATCACATATGTTCTTGTATTTTCTTTTCAACTGAACCTCTAATTTCCCTCTGTTCTCATGGAGAATCAATTACTTCCTTGTTTTGCATCTTGAGTTTCAGGAGAACGTCTTCGGCCACAATTCCCAAATGTTAATCCTTTGCTTTCTTTTTCTGTCTCTCGACATAAATATCA